>NW_015168715.1:264847-294499 GCF_001447785.1 Gekko japonicus
GGGAAAGAGAAACGAAGTCCACACTGATTCTTGTAGGAAAAACAGAGTGGCTTGGATCAGCAGATCATGACTTCTGCACCTCTCCCTCTCACTGAAGTCCCAAAAGCCCCCTCCCCAAGCAGCACTTCAGACTGCAATGGGAGCAGAGAGGTGAGGAAGTCATGCTCAGTGGTTGGAAATACTTCCACCCATGTAAACATTCAGCTGGATCCAAGCCAACACTTTTGCCAATTCCCCTCCAGGACTCAGTCCCACACATTTCACATGGTACAATGATCGTACCAAAATAGCACAGCATGAAAAGTCAGGCACAGACGAAAGACTTGGGACATTTGTTGCCATCTGAGTAAGCATTCAGACCACTGAATGTGGCTTTTGCCACTGGAATGTTAAGATAAGTAATACATTAAATCAAATCTTAATTATACCTGGGTAAATGTATATCCAGGTTTCAAAATAAGACTTCAGAGTTTAATAGTTCAGGAGTTCAGTGATGTAGCTAGACCAAAAAGACACAGCAAGGAACAGTTTGTCTGGCTTGCCCTGTACTTCTCTGCCCTCTCTTCTCCTTATTGCAGCTGACCAATAGGAAGTGAGATGCATTCACAATAAGGTTTCATCAGGGATTCTGCCTGGAAGTGGGAAAGCAGCTGAGTGGGATTTATGAATGAACTGTGGCATATGTCCATCTGGTAGAGTAATCAAGGTTTGTGCAACATACTGTGGTTTGGATCAACCAGTTTTTCCCCACAATATCTAAATGAAACAGATGGCAGCATGGTCAACAATCAGACTCAAGGAAGCTATAAAAACAAGAAGTCATCCTGTACAGTCTTGATTGAAAGGGGAAAAGAGAGGGGGGGGGAAACCTCTGCCAAAAATTGTCAATAAAGCAAATGCAAAAGAGAACGAGGAGCTGACTATAAATATATAAAGACAATAAAGTACATTTAACAAGCGGACACCCCTGAGAAACTCACAGGGGAAATTCTGACACACCACTTTCTCCACCCCTTCCTCCCACTGTCTCCTGCTCCCATCTTTTCTCTTCCGCACCCTCCTTCTTATCCCCTTACCCCAACACTGGTCCTAACTTAACCTTGCCCTCCCACTGCCCACTTTTTCTTCAGTCTGCCTTCCCTGTTGCCGCCTCTGCCCTGCCAGCAGGAGAAAAGAAGTCCACAGCTGGAGGAGTGGGTGCTGAGCAATGACTGTATTTGTGCTCAAAGGGAGCCTGCAACCAGCTACAGCCTTTGTCCCTACTTAAACTTCACTGGGGCTCAGTGCTCATTTACTCCATCATCTTCCTTTTGTCCCTCCTGGCAGGTGTCTTTCAACAATGCACTCCAACTGCTCCTTAGCACCTGCCTCCTCCCTACCACTGGCTACCTACCCATCATACGCTCCCAGCTCTGCCTGGTCACCTGTCCCTTTCCTGCTGCTCTGCCACTCCCCCCTCCACCAGTGACTCCCCAGCTTCCTTCCCCCTCTGGCAGTGAGGGAAGACAGCATTATGCGCTTCCTTCCCCACCTACATGCATTTGAACTTGGGTCTTCCAGATCCTAGTCTAAAGCTCTAACTACTAGACCACACTAGCTTTCTTGTGGTGGCTGCTGCTGAATAACCAGTCCTAGTTGAGTCATGCAAGCAGAATGGTGGTCATTTCCAGGACTGGCCCCAATTAGTCCTCCCTCAAAGGTCAAAACAGCCCTGAAAAGGGCCTTCTGCCTTGACTTTTACTGAGAGAAACCAAGGCTTGAAGCCTGGCAATACTGTTGTGGTTGTGTAGGAACCCTCACAATAGTCACTGCTGAAGACATTAATTTATTAAAGGTACAGGTGATCTTTTGATTATTTGGGGGGTTTAATCCCCCTTTTAAAAAAATTCAGATCTTTTCTGTAGTCCTGAGGCTGTTTCAGGTTTGTAAAAAAACCTGTCTCATATGCTCATGGCTATAATCTCTGGATTTATCCACAGATATGGCCATGTTAAAATTAAATATATTGATACAACAAAAGCAGGAAGGGAAAGGCAAACAAGGTTTGAGGATTTTTAGCTCAGGAAAAAAATGGATAAGAAACAGACAAAATAGTTTTCTAGTACTCATAATGGTAAAATAGGGGTCACCTAATAAAATTGTTGGAAAGTAGTTTTTAGTCAAAACAGAGTATTCTACAAAGCAAAGACAAGTTTTAAAAATTTGGTGCCACAAAATCTAGCAACAATCATTGACTCAGATGGTTTTAAATGCAAATCATACCCTCTGAGAATCTGACTATCAGTGACTATTAGCCATGACAGATAAATGGAATGCGTTTGCTGCAGCAAAGTGTGGTTGGGGTGTGTGTGTATGTGTGTGTGTGAAGAAACTGGCCTTGTCCTAGCCATTTCTTAGCCTTTTTAAAACATTGGTTCAGGTTTTGGGGTGTAGTAATTTACAGAAGGTCCTGTGTGGGAAACTAATGTCATGATGACTTACAGTTCAGAGAGAAAGACAAGGGATGAGATGGACACAGGTTCAAATGAGATTAGGGAAGCTTCAAGGCCAGAGACCAGGAGGGAATTTTACACTTGTATTCTCTGGGCAGAGGTGAGTGCTTCCTTGACTTTGAGCATTCTTAGCAACATACCTGGATTGGTCAACCAGGATCAGGCCAGCTGCGGACAGTCTAGCAAAAAGGAAGTTCATTCATTCCAGTTTGTACCTTTGGGCCATCCTTTCAACTAGGCTGGGCCTTCCATGGCTGGAATACCTGCCTCATGGATTTTGGACTTTGAAACTTTACCTGGACTCTGTGTTTCAGTCTGGTCAGATAACATCTAGGTCAAAGGACCAACAAGTCTATATAATTATCTTCAGTTAGTTATTTATATTTTATTATTTTCTTCCTTGTTTTGTACTGTACTTATATTTGTACATTTTTTGCATATTTCTTTTAATAAACTTTATTAATTATACTTCGGTGGTGTTATTTGGGTTTGGGGGCCTCAGTCTAAACCCAGTACCTTGGCTTATTTTGGCTGCAGCTACCAAAGTAACTGTTTTTGGATCTCACTTTGAACATGACCTACCTTGCAGGGCTGGCTTCTTGATTAATACCTGGCAGGGCTACAGACCTGGTCCCTTGGCCTCTCAGCTCAAGGGTTAGCCAGACGGGCTCGTGGTGGCTCATTACCCTAGGCAGTGAGGATTCACTTCCCAGTCGTGTATGTTTTGTTTTGGCCTGACCTGTCACTAATCCCTTGACGGGGGGCTGTTGTCCTTGTGACATTTATGTACTTGCTAGAAGCATCCATCTAGTCAATACAGGGAATACAATGTTCCTAGATGAACTCTTGGTCAGACCTAGATGGACTCTAGGATTCAGCAGCATTCCCATATTCTTAGAGGCAAGCCTATGCTTGCCCAAAATTTGGCAGTTGACTCAGACTTTCAAGTAAACCTGATTATCTCTTTAATCCTATGTTGTACATACTTGGTTACACATTTAGAGTCTCGGTTGTTTCGTGTTTCAAGCAGAAGGCTCCTGAATCTATATTTTAACTTAACAGCCCTATTTACTGCAAAAGCTGATGTGTCAAATTTGCTTTAATGTGTGACAATTTTTTTCCTGGGGGTAGGAATAGGAGAGGGGCTTGGCTCAGTGGCAGAGCACCTGCTTTGCCATGCAGAAGGTCTCAAACTCTGTTCCTGGCATACTAATTAAAAGGATCAGGCACTAGGTGAAGTAAAGATCTCTGCTGCCAGTCAGAGTAAACATTACTGACCTTGATAAGCAAGTGGCCACTTGGTATAAGGCAGCTTCATGCTGAGGGACATGCATGCTGGGTTTTCAGAATTTTTTTGTTTGTTTTATACTAGCCTGAAAAATCATTGGGAGAGTACACTTGCATTCACATTTTTATTCCATATCTTTTCTCTGAACCCCAAATAACTTACTTTGCATAGCTACATCGACTGTATGCACAAATAATTGCATGCAAAATGAAGTCAGCTGTGCATACATCACTTATGTAGATCTACACACAGAGGTCATTTCGGGGGGGAATCGCGGGGGAACGCAGTTTCCCCGGGTGAGGTATGGGGGGCGGGGCACATGACGAAGCCCCGCCCCCTGCTTCCGGCCGCCCCGCTTCCGGCCCTCATTCAGCCAGGAGGAGGCAGGAGAAGAGGGAGGGTAAGTTGCTTTCTCCCTGCCTCTCCCCACCCCTGCCTGCCTGGGGTCAGGGACGGCCTCCGCGGAGCTTCCTTGCACTCCCGCCGGCCGGGACCGTTGGGGGCGGAGTGTGTGGCCTTATGACACACTTCCGGTGATGTCAGGGGGGGTGGCATATGCTAATGAGTTCCCCTAGCTCTTTTTCTACGAAATGACCCCTGTCTACACATATGCCATAAAAGACGTTTCAGTGAATTTACTTGTACCCATTTTCTCCAGTCTCCTTGTGCTAAATCTATTATGTTTGTAATTCCAGATATGTGTATCAACTACAACTAAAACCCAGAGAACTGCTCCACTGCATACCCAAATCTATGCAAAAGAGTCAAGAAATTCAAGATAACCAATTTCCTCCTTTTAACGATTTTTTATCGTGAGCCATGCAGTAATTTTCTGACTGCTCTCACATATGGCAATATCACCACCTACAAAGTCTTGACCAAACCCACATATGTATTTTGTCAGCACAGGATTAGATGTGCTATCAGCACATACAGGGGTCTGATCAACACTGCAGTACTCTGACGAAGTTGAGAAATTAACTTCCTTGCAAGTTCTCTCCATGGATGTATAAACTGACTCCTAGTCTTGTTTTAATAAATGCACATACCCATTTATTTGGAACGTTTACTATGCTCCATAAATAACAGAACACCATATTGTGCAAACTCGACTCTCATGTGATTGTAACAAATTTATAGGTTACCATTAGATGAATTTAGTTGTTAACAGCCATACAAATATGAAAAGACATGTTTGTACAGAAGTTATTGATTTACAGCAGATGGTGCAATCCTGTTTGAATGCCCTTCTATATAATGTAACCCCTGCACTTAGAAAACAAGCACAACTAAGAAAAGCAATATTAAATGTTTACCTTGCCCAAAGGTGAAGGAGCACCGGAGCTAGAAGAATTAACATACAAGGATTGTCAAATGAAATAATTTTGGAAATACTTTAAGCAGGCTTGAGCACAAGGTTGCACGTTTGTCTACGCCCAGCCCCAAAAGCTTGGAAAAGAATTGACTTTTAGGTTTGTAAAACTTGAGCAAGGAGTAGGTAACCATAAGTGTTGACAAATCCATGCAATGCACAAGAAATACCCCTAGCAGCTGAGCACATGCATTGTATCCTAGGTCAGTATGCAGTCAATACAATCTCAGGAAGCAAGCCTGTGGACTGAGAACTTTGAAAGTTTCTGCCAGTCAGAGTAGACTGCATTGTACTCAACAGAACATCGATTTGCCTCGGTATAAGGTAGCTTCTTATATTCCAGTAATATCTAATAAATAAAAAAGACGAAGTGCCATGGCCACATGTTCTTATGTGCCTTACTATTTTACTTACTTACTTAATTAATTAATTTATATCCCGCCCTCCCCGCCAAAGCAGGCTCAGGGCGGCTTACATAGTATTATAACAAGATAAAGCAATTAATAAAATTGCAATAAAATAGGTCTAAAAACAATACATAAAGTGCTAGTGCAATATAACGATGGTGGGCATCTGACAGTCAGCTGGTGACATGATCTGGGTCGTATCGGTGGACTACTACTACACGGTGGTGTTAAAATTAACATGGGGAAAAGTTATTTTTTGGGGGGGGGGGAAATTAATTAACCAGAGCTGTATAAAGTAGCTCAGTCAGACAAAAAGTGGTAAATCGAATTTGCATTATTGAAACCTCAACACAACAGCCTTCACATTATCAGCTTATAAAGATGACTTAAAACTTAATGAGAGCTGTTACTCTTTGTTGCCCCGACCTGGCTGACCCATGCTAGCCTGATCTTGTTAGATTTCAGACGCTAAGCAGAGTTGGCCTTGGTCAGTATTTAGATGGAAGACTACCAAGGAAACACAGGGTGGCCACACAGAGGCAGGCAGCAGCCAACCACCTTTGAACCTCTCTTGCAAGAAAACCTGACTGAGCCCACCATAAGTCGGGTGTAACTGGACCACACTTTCCATCACCACCAATGCTCCTTCTAAGCTGTGGAGTCTTGTGAGCAAAAATTCTACTCTGTGAGTTACCGGCATTCAAGTTGTGAGTGAGCAATTGGCTACTGCATCAATTAGCTTGTTCTGGAGCCATCCTTCCTGAGCTGAGACAAAAATGCGTGAGCCAGAGGCTAAAAAACTGTGAGCTAGCTCACACTAACTCAGCTTAGAGGGAACACTGATCACCACCACTGTTTGCTAGAGGGAGAGACTTTCTGAACATATTTCCTTTTTCCATTCCCAACTACACCACATTAGAACCAAAACATCTTTATAAAGTTAACAACTATACCCCTAATTCAAATTCAACCCAAACCAAATCTTCTCCACATAAAACAGGCCCAAACCAGTCAATAAGAGCTTTGACTGAAAGCCTGTCTTTGTTTCATGAAGATTCCAGGCATATCTGGTCAATATGGTCATACACTGCTCTCTTGAAAGGAAGGTGAAGGACTGGACGCTGTCCTCTGCCTCAGCCTACAGACTACGTGGCAACAGAGTCAGACAGCTAGACAAGGCAAACCCTAAGCTTCCTTCCTGTGTTTACTCTTCTGCCACTGTCCCTCTGATATGCAGACTGTATTCTCAGGGAAAACTTCCTTCCTTCCATTCACTCCCTTCCACAACTCCCTGCATGCACCAAAAAGGAGGACACACTGTACTCATCTTGGCACCATGACACAGATGGCCTCTCACTATCTGTGTCCATCCTTAGTTAGCTCAGAAATACTATCCTATCTCTAAACTTTCCTATCTAAATTGTAGTTCTAGAATAAAGTGACTAGTATTAGTCTTAAACTAGGAAAGTGGCTCTGTGTAGCTTTGTAAGCTGGGTGACCTGGTACAAAGATGCTCCTGCATGTGTAGCTTTGTTTAAAGCCATCTGCTAACTAATGGGTACTGGACTAACTATACCAATTGACCCAACAACATTATCTTATTAATATTTTACACTGTCTCCTGGTGCTCCCCAATCTCTACTCAAACAGCTGGAAAAAACAGTCCTTCATTTCTTTCATAGCCTATCAGTGTAAACACATCATTTATAAATTTTTTAGAATACTAATACTTTGAAAAAAGGGACATTCATTTTTATACTTTAAAATGTTTATGAATTAAATATCCTTGTGAAACATTTGTGTATACAGCATAGGGTTGGAATGAAGAACCAGGAACATAGCTCCATTTACAGAAGGATCTTTCCTGCCTTTCTGAATCTTCTCTAGCCTTGGGAGCAACATGGGATGCAGCACAGATAACTGCAGCTCCAGTGAAAAATCCATGGAAGTTGCAGAAGTATCACCTTCTGTTTCCACAAGGGCACCTTAAAATGCGAGCCACTGTTCCAAAACTGTACACATGAACTGACATTCATTGAGCTAAAACCAATGTAGGTCTATCCTTTCGCTATGGTTTCTAATATATACACATGCACAAACACAAGAGATTATCTGCTTACCCCTCACTTTGTTGCGAGACAGCCATATACAGAAAGAAAACAGAGGCACAAAAAAAGTTGCGTTAATGACAGTTGGCTCTTAATTTATTCCTCAAGGCAGCAGAGAAAATAGCCCAAGTATTTCTCTAGTCACCTTTTATGAAAACACTAAAAGACATGATGGTACAAATGGAGTTTTCTTATCAACTGAACATAGCAACTCAATGCTATTTTGGCTACGTCCCAATGCCAAAGAATTAGAATAATTCCTATGAATTACAAAGGAACAGCAACCTAGCGCCATGATAGATGCACATACCATGTACTGTGGAAGGCAAAGCTGCAACATACTGCTTCAGGACTCTTTCCTTTTAAGGCCAAGGGAGGCAGGGAGGGAAGAAGGGAGAACAGGACAGTGTGTGCGCACACACTCTATGTAGTCTGTGGCATTGCTTCTGCTACTAGAGACAGCAACATTTAGGGGCTGCTCAGCCAGTTAACCATTTTAAAGGGCTGGTTACTGTGGATCACATCACAGTTATGACTGTGAGTACAGCAGGTATTTGAGGGACAGGAGGAAAGAAAGTATAATTGGGCAGGACTCTGGATATTCTCTTAACTCCTTTTAAGGCTGTAAACATTTTTCACTCTTGGGAGGAATATAGAGGAAAAGATCAGGTGATAATTTTTGCTGCAGCACTGATAAGTTGGTTCTTGTGGTATGGCAAACTGTAACACTATTTAGAGTATTTTTTGCATACCTGTTCCCAGGTTTCTTTCCTTCCAAGCTGTTTAGATGCTGTTCAAGTGTCTCCATAAGACTACTAGGAGCCTAAGGAAGACAAACCATATATTTCACATTGTAAAAGGGGTGTACTACACAGAAGTCCTATTAAACCCAAGATGAATCCTGTCTTCTGTCTGAACTATTCAGAACCAGTTATGAGCATGCTCATGCCATAATCTTAATTCTGCAATAATTGCAAGATATACACATCACCTTCATGTTGGGAAAAGAGAAAAAGAAGAACCACTGTTGGAAGTATATTTAGTTTATCAGTAACATGTGTGTCTGTGTGTGCATGCGAGCACATGTATATTTATTTTAGAAATTAATAGCACAGGGACTCACCGGTCAAAGCTGACAACCAAACTACAACTAACACAGTTGTTTCTGTGCATACCTTGCACTTTTGCATTCAATCTAATTATCTTAGTCATCATTTTCTCTTCTATGTAAGTAGAATTGCAATATCAGGGCAGAATTTATGTTCTCAAGAGACACTAAACTCCTGTATTTGTTCTCTCTTAGCTGTAAGGTCTAACACAATGCCACAATGTGATCTGATCACACCATGCATTTCCTCACCCCCCTCCAAATGCTTGGATCCTCCAATAAATCTCCACTAAACAGAAGCCATTTCATTCAATCAAAACAACTTTCTTGTCCCCTCCCTCCATGGCAGCCCACAATTTCCGTGAAATGCTGCTTCTAGGGAGCAGGTGACTCTCAAGAAAAGCTTGAGGGGTGAATTGTGGGTCTGTAATAAGGAACAAATAGGCAAAAATTGCCTCTCCCCATCCTGTTAGAGTAAATTTACCATGGGATACAAGCCAATTATGTGGGAGGAAGGCATAGACATACATGGAGTCTGAGGAGAAAGGCAAGATATAATTAATGTTTTAAATAAATACAAACAGTGATATTACACCATGTGCTTGGTTAAAATGTTACAAGGATAACAAAGAAGTGAGAGAATTCAGACAGTATCACATCATTGCCAGATCTACTTTCAGTGTTTAAAACACTACAGGTCTCATTACTACCTGCAGCAGTATGAGGTGCCTACAAATTTCCCCTCTGCCCCCCACATCAGCAATCAGACCATAAGAATATTTTACATTCAAAATTGTGTTTTCAAATTGTGATTAGTTGGATACAAAATATTGCTGCTTACATTCTAAACCCAATTGATCCCCTTCATGTTCTATACCCAGTAAAATGTCTGAAATGTGCGCCTGCCATTGCTATAATGAGGGAAAGTAAATTGAGTTAGAACAGTTAACAGTGTCCTTAAGCTACTCCAAGATAAAAATAGTGCCTAGATAAGGAGATTCCCAGAAAGCCAGAGGAGTGATCAGAGGAAAACCTTCAGAGTCACAGAAAGAGATAAAAGCTATATTTTACCAAGATTACCGGTTCATCAATTGTACAGTCTTTAAAAGGAGACTTTTCATTATCATCACTGTTTTTCAGTTCACTCAGAATTCTGGACAGCAATACCTAAGTTTTTCATACATAAAACAGTGTGATTAAAACACTGTGATTTAAGAACACAATTATAACATCAATGTGCAGAGCTTGCAACTAGGACAACCTCTATAGTGAGCACAGAACCCTAACTCCTACAGGTTCCTTCCATTACCCTCACCTCCCAGCTCTGCCCCAGCTCACTAGTGTTCAATAGTTCATTAGACCAGATTCCATAAGGAATTATCTTAGTTTAACAGCAATGCCCCAAAGTATAGGCTAGATCTGCAGGCTTAACGTGATGATTTTAAGTCACCTCAAGCAGAACTCTGGAGAGGCAGCACATTAATTTCATTAATAAATCACAGACATTTAGGTTGCATCTGCTTCTAAACTGTAACATGTGAAGCAGCAATGTGAAAAAGGGAGAAAGAAAGCCAGATCCTTGCATTTTATAGATAGCAGCATGTCCAATTTGAAACATGGTCTGCATATGGAACAATGCTGAAACCCTATGCAACTTTTCTTGGATGTTTTCTTACCAGCTTCAATGACACGTCCTTCTTAAAATAAAAAAGCCGAAAGGAAGCTCAGTTGTGGATGTGTCTGATGGTGAAAGGAAAGTCCGATGTTGCAAAGAACAATACTGCATAGGAACCTGGAATGTAAGATCTATGAATCAAGGTAAGCTTGACGTGGTCAAAAATGAGATGGCAAGACTGAACATCGATATCTTAGGAATCAGTGAACTAAAGTGGACAGGAATGGGCGGATTTAACTCAGAAGACCATTATATCTACTACTGTGGCCAGGAATCTCGTAGAAAAAATGGTGTGGCCTTTATAGTCAACAAGAGAGTGCAAAAGGCAGTACTGGGATACAATCTCAAAAATGACAGAATGATTTCTGTCCGATTCCAAGGCAAACCATTCAACATCACAGTAATCCAAGTCTATGCCCCAACCACTGATGCAGAAGAGGCTGAAGTGGACCGGTTCTATGAAGACCTACAACACCTCCTAGAACTAACACCAAAAAATGATGTCCTCATCATCATAGGGGACTGGAATGCTAAAGTAGGAAGTCAAAAGGTAACCGGAATAACAGACAAGTTTGGCCTTGGAAAGCAAAATGAAGCAGGGCAAAGGTTAACAGAGTTTTGTCAAGAGAACACACTGGTCATAGCGAACACCCTTTTCCAACAACCTAAGAGGCGACTCTACACATGGACATCACCAGATGGGCAACACCGAAATCAGATTGACTATATAATTTGCAGTCAAAGATGGAGAAGCTCTATCCAGTCAGTAAAAACAAGACCTGGAGCTGACTGTGGTTCAGATCATGAGCTACTCATTGCAAAATTCAGACTTAAACTGAAGAAAATTGGGAAAACCACGAGGCCATTCAGGTTTGACCTAGATCGCATCCCTGATGAATATACAGTAGAGGTGAAGAATAGATTCAAGGGTCTGGATTTGATAGATAGAGTGCCTGAAGAACTATGGACAGAGGTTCGTGACATCGTACAGGAGGCAGCAATCACCACCATACCAAAGAAAAAGAAATGCAAGAAAGCAAAATGGCTTTCTGATGAGGCTTTACAAATAGCAGAGGAAAGAAGGAAAGCGAAAGGCAAAGGCGAAAAGGAAAGATTTACCCAACTGAACGCAGATTTCCAGAGAACAGCAAGGAGAGATAAGGAGGCCTTCCTGAATGAACAGTGCAAAGTAATAGAAGAAAACAATAGAATGGGAAGGACTAGAGATCTCTTCAAGAAAATTGGAGAAATCAAGGGAGCGTTCCATGCAAAGCTGGCCATGATAAAGGACAAAAACGGTAGGGACCTAACAGAAGCAGAAGAGATTAGGAAAAGATGGCAAGAATACACAGAAGAACTATACAAGAAAGACCTCAATGTCCTTGACAAACACGACGGTATAATCACTGACCTTGAGCCAGACATCCTGGAATGTGAAGTTAAATGGGCCTTAGAAAGCATTACTAACAACAAAGCTAGTGGAGGTGATGGTATTCCAGCTGAGCTATTCAAAGTCTTAGAAGATGATGCTGTTAAAGTTCTGCACTCCATTTGCCAGCAAATTTGGAAAACGCAACAGTGGCCACAGGATTGGAAAAGATCAGTATACATTCCAATCCCAAAGAAGGGCAATGCCAAGGAATGTTCAAACTATCGCACAATTGCACTCATATCACACGCTAGCAAGGTCATGCTCAAGATCCTACAAGCTAGGCTTCAACAGTACGTGGATAGAGAACTACCAGAAGTACAAGCTGGGTTTCGAAGAGGTAGAGGAACGAGAGATCATATTGCCAACATTCGCTGGATTATGGAGAAAGCAAGAGAGTACCAGAAAAATATCTACTTCTGCTTCATTGACTATGCTAAAGCCTTTGACTGTGTGGATCACAACAAACTATGGCAGGTCCTTAAAGAGATGGGAGTACCAGACCACCTCACATGTCTCTTGAGAAACCTGTATAAGGGCCAAGAAGCGACAGTTAGAACCGGATACGGAACAACTGATTGGTTCAGCATAGGAAAAGGAGTACGACAAGGATGTATACTGTCACCTTGCTTATTTAATATATATGCAGAGTACATCATGCGAAATGCTGGCCTGGATGAATCACAAGCGGGAATTAAGATTGCTGGGGAAAAGATCAACAACCTCAGATATGCAGATGATACCACTCTAATGGCTGAAAGTGAAAAGGATCTAAAGAGCCTCTTGCTCAGAGTAAAAGAGGAGAGCGCAAAAGTGGGCTTGAAGCTCAACATCAAAAAAACTAAGATCATGGCATCCGGCCCCATCACTCCTTGGCAAATAGAAGGGGAAGCTGTGGAAGTAGTGACAGACTTCACGTTCCTGGGATCCCAGATCACCGCAGACTGTGACTGCAGCCATGAAATTAAAAGACGCCTGCTCCTTGGGAGGAAAGCGATGGCGAACCTAAACAGCATGATAAAAAGTAGAGACATCACCCTGCCAACAAAAGTCCGCATGGTCAAAGCAATGGTATTCCCAGTAGTCATGTATGGCTGTGAGAGTTGGACTATAAGGAAGGCCGAGCGCCGAAGAATAGATTCTTTTGAACTATGGTGCTGGAGAAGACTCTTGAGAGTCCCTTGGACTGCAAGAAGATCAAATCAGTCAATCCTAAAAGAAATCAACCCTGACTGTTCCCTGGAAGGCCAGATATGAAACTGAAGCTCAAATACTTTGGCCACCAAATGAGAAGGGAGCACTCACTGGAGAAGACCCTGATACTGGGAAAGATTGAAGGTCAAAGAAGACGGGGACGACAAAGGATGAGATGGTTAGACAGTGTCATATATGCAACGAACAGGAAGTTGAGCAAACTTCAGAGAACGGCAGAAGACAGGAAGGCCTGGTGTGATCTGGTCCATGGGGTCGCGAAGAGTCGGACTCGACTGTGCGACTGAAGAACAACAACAAGATCAAGCTGTTAGACCCAGTCTGTCCATTTCGGAGGATTTTAAGTGGGTTTGAAAGGCCTCTAAGTCCTCTGAGAGAACTGCTATCAGTCACAGATTGTACTAGGCTAGATGGATCAATATAAAAGAGTAATATATTTCCATATTTTTGTTCCACTATCCATAATTTTTGTTATACTAACCAAGTTCAGTTTCCTTTTGTTTTGCTCAGCCCTGTAAGTACTTTGAGAAAAGCACAGTGATAGCCAATGCTTCAATTTCCCCCCTCAGTGTTCAAGCAACTTTTCACTGGTGGCATCCTGCTCTAATAGCAGGTCCAAACATAGTGTATACAGGCCTGAAGTCTGTATGGATCATTAGCAGGTACAAGCCTCAAAAGGATCTCAACTTTGCAAGAATTTCTTAGACAGACATGAAAAGATTGGAGAGGGTGTCTTGAGAAGGGTGTGGTTTATGCACATCTTCCCGAAGGGAATTCTTAACAAATGTTCTGAACAGGATTCATTCCTATAGAACAGCATTAAGTTATTTTGACAATGATCCATTAAAGACTCCTCTGTATATTGCTGACTTTTTCTTATTTCAGTCATTCCAATATAAAAGCTCAAAGAAATGTGATTTTTTTTAACCTTTAAAGTTAAAAATTACACACATGAAGCTTCCCCTCAAAGCATTAATTAACAATTCAGGGACCAGCCTTACAGTGGCTTGTTTTCTTTCTCCAAGGTCGGGGGCAAAGTGTGGCGCTGGGGAATCAACTGTCCCGGAGGCACCCGCTGGAATGTGGAGTGCCACAAGGGGTTGTGTTGTCCCCGATGCTTCTTAATATCTATATGCGCCCTCTTGCCCAGATTGCCCAGAGGTATGGCTTGGGTTGTCATCCGTATGCGGATGACACCCAGCTTTATCTGTTGTTGGACGGTCGGTCCGACTCCGAACCAGAAGTTCTAGACCAGACGTTACAAGCCGTGGCTGATTGGCTTAGGCTGAGCTGGATGAAATTGAATCCAATGAAGACAGAGGTCCTGTGCCTGAGCCGCAGCGGTCTGGGGGTAGGGATCCCGCTCCTGAGTTTCGATGGGGCACCGTTGGTGCCAGGTTAGGAGTTTGGGGGTGCTCCTGGATGCCTCCTTAACAATGGAGGCCTAGGCTGATAAGGCAGTTGGCTCCCTTCCTCGAACACGGCGACTTGGCAACAGTGACCCATGAATTGTTAACCTCGAGACTGGATTACTGTAATGCCCTCTACATGGGGCTGCCCTTGTCACAAATCCGGAAGCTGCAGCTGGTGCAAAACGCCGCGGGCCAGGCTGGTGATGGGACTCTCAATTCGGAAGCACATCCAGCCTGTGCTAAAGGCGTTACACTGGCTGCCTATAGCATACCAGATTCACTTCAAGGTGCTGGTTTTTGCCTTTAAAGCCCTTTATGGCCAGGGTCCGACATACCTGAGGGACTGCCTTTCTCATATATGCCCAGGAGAGCACTGTGTTCAGGGACCCAGAACCGACTGGTCCTCCTGAGTGTTAAGGAGGCCAGGTTGGCAACAACTAGGGCCAGGGCCTTTTCGGTGGTGGCTCCACTCTGGTGGAACGAGCTCCCAAAGGAGATCAGGGCCCTGCGGGACCTTTTACAGTTCCACAGGGCCTGTAAAATGGAGCTCTTCCGCCAGGCCTTTGGCGCCACCACCACCAGTACAACTACAACCATCAGTAACAACCGATAACCAGGGTGGAAGCCCTGAGCCACAGATCCTGGTGACTATTGCCTGGCCCAGCCCCCCCCCCCAATCACAGCGGACCAATAGAACTAAAGTAAACACTGGAATCGCTAGCACTTTAATATTGTCTGATTACCGTTTACACTATTCATTAACTAATATATTGTATTATATATTAAGAATTGTATGAATGTTTTTATGTATTATATTTTATGTATTATGGTAACTTTTATCTGGTTGTGAGTCTCCCTGAGCCAGCCTAGGCTGGAATGGGCGGGATAAAAATCAATAACATAAATAACTAATAATAATAATAAATATTTCTCAGTGAAAATCAGTGCACGTTTCCGCATATCACATAGAAATTCACCATGCAATTTTTATTTATTTAAAACATTTATTAGCTGCCTTTTGACCTTGCGGCATTCAAGGTGGCTTACAATATAAATAAAACAGTTAGAAAACACATAAAAGATGACAGTTTAAAATCACAATTACGACTGCCAATACTCAAAAACTAAATTAGTCAAATGCAGTCCTCAAAACTGTCTTCAGCTGCCTCCTGAAGATCGAAAGTAAGGGGATACCACCAAAAAGGCCCTCTCTTGTGTGCCCCCAGATGAGCTTCTTTGATTAGTGCGACAGAAAGGAGGACCTCTCCCCGTGATCTTAATTTCCATGCAGAAACATATGGGAGAAGACAGACCTAGAGATCCCCTGTCTCAAGCTATAAGTGGCCCCAGGCTGCAGTCTAGTCACAGCATCCTGCACTATCTGCAGCTTCTGAACACTCTTCAAGGGTAGCCCCAAGTAAAATGCACTGCAATAATCCAGTCTAGATGTGACTAAGGCATGGATCCCTGTGGCTAGATCTGGCTGACCCAGGAATGGATGCAGATGATGCACCAGCCAAAGGTGGACTAAACCACTCTGAGCCACCTCAGCCACCTGGTTTTCTAAGGTGACCACTGTGTAAAGCCACACTTCCAAGCTACGAAATTGGCTCTTAAGTGGAAGTATAACCACATCCAGGACAACAGAGATCTCAAGTCCTCAGTCTGCCCGTCTACTAATCCAGAGAACCTCTGTCAGGATTAAGTTTCAGCTTGTCACCGTCATCCAGCCCATTACCAACAGGTGGAATCAGGTGGAAAAGAAAGGTGGATCTGGGTATCTTCCACATATTAGTTACACGGCAGCCCATACCTCCTGGTGACCTCTCCCAGTGGCGTCATCATATAGGTACTAAATAGCATGTGGGATACTAGTGAACCCAGGGGAACCCCACAAGCCAATGGCCATGGGGCACAGCAGAAATCCCCCAATACTATAAGTTCATTGGGCTTATGATGTAAAAGTCCCTGAACCACACGCAACAGCTCAGCTGGACAATTACATGCAGATAAAAAGGTGGTGGAGAAATATTGCTTTTCCACCATCACCACCACCACAGAATGGACTCTAGTATGGACTCTATGCCACGTCCAATCAGTCTCGCTCTGAGTTTTCCACCAGCAGTGCTCTAGCCAACGTTCGTTCTGTTTTATCACCACCAGTTCCTCAGTGAACCAGGAAGACTGTTTTGCTCTGCCTGGGAGGAAAGGGTGCTTAGGGGCAATGGCATCAACAGCCTGGGCCATTTCCATATTCCAGTCAGAGCCTTGACAAAATCATCAGCATCCGAGGTTGGAAAGTCACCAAGCACTGACAGGAACCCATCAGCATCTATCAGGTGCCTGGGGTGGACCATCTTAATAGTTCCATCACCCCTGTGGAAGAAAGAGGAAGTGATAAATCTGAACTCTATCAGGTAAATGATCTGTTCATGACAAGAGAGTAAGCTATAACCCCCCACTTCCATATCACCTTCCCCAGCAGTATAATAGATCAAATCCAGTGTGTGCACTGCTAAACGTGTGTGGCCAGTAATTACTTGGGACAGGCCCATGGAGGCTACAAAATTCTGAACCATTCATGACAGCTTGGCCTCAGGATGAATATTAAAAAGACACCCAAGTTCACCAATTCTGGGGTCTCCACCAGCACGCTCGAGACCAAATCAGGGAGACTGACGGCTGGGCAGTGGGGTGGATGGTACACCAACAGAATCCCTATGCTGTCCCGATCATCCATCTCCAAGAGCACACACAAATGGTAGACTACTAGATCAAGTACCTTGATAGACAGACTGAATCACGACAGACCACCATGATCTGCCTCCCTGGCCTCCTGGCCTAGCCTGCTGCTGTACAGAGAAGCCTGGAGGACAGAGCTGGGTCAGATTTATACCCCCAGCCTCATCCAGCAACAGTTCTGTAATATATGCCAGGTTAGCCTGCTCATCCAGGATTAAATCCTAAACAGTAGTAGGGTTTTTTCCCCCCATTTACAGACTTGACATTCAGCAGCAGACTCTTAAGGCCAAGGGAACCACCAGGTCTCCATTGGTTGTGAGGCATACTTGAAGGAGGAGTGGCTAGCCAGTGGCCAGGCCTCCTTCTCCTAGAACGGCAACTCTGTATCCCACCACTAAATCTCTCTCTGCCCAGGGCCAGGAAAATGACGGCCCCTTCCTCATAAGCAGCAGCTATCCCTTCAATAAGGAGGCAGTTGAAGACTAGGATTCCCACCCCCCAACCATCTCACAAGCCCTTTAGCACTCCTACTATCTTGGTTCTATAAACAAGGAAACAGGCCCTTGCTCTTGTGTCGTCTCTCAGTGTGGCTTCCTCCAATGTAGTGTTGCCCCTTTGGTGTTTTTCCCCTGCCAGTGGTGGCCCCATCCCTGCAAAAGCCCAGGCTTTATCCCAGGAGCCGAGGGAAAGATGATGCAAGCATGCCTTCTGTGCATGATACTCAGGGGCCTGCTCTGGAAAAGAGGTACAGACTTTAAGCAGGAATCCCACTGGTGAGGTTCTAGGCAGTAACAGCAGGCAGCTGGAAGATCTAGCTTAGCCTTCCCATTCCAGGCAGCCAGATTCTGCACTCCCTTTCTTGGCTGGGGTGTGGAGCAATCCTGAGCAAGCCACTATGTCGGCCTATTTCAGAGATAATCAGGCACAGCAACCCATTGCTGCTGCACTGCAGCTGTCTGCTGGTGTGGCAATACCATGGACCCCCATCTGAGCACCACCAGCACAACCCTCTGCACGGGAAGGGGAATGGGCAGGTGCAGGGGCACAGCACAAGCGAGTTGGCTCCTGAAATCGCTCTGGCCCTGGAACACTCCCCAGAACTACTGCAAAGTCATACCATCAAATACTGCAGCCCAAAAGAGTCCATGCAACAGAAACAGCAAATTCCCTTGCACAATCCCACCCACAAGCCACAGTACAAGATGCTGGCTATGGCTGCAGCCAATCCTATCCCTCGCTGGCAACCATCAGCCCCCCCCCCATCACAGCCCCCCACGACATCAATGTGAGAGAGGACACCTCAGAACTCAGAAGACAGGGCAGGCAGTGAAGAAGTCTGTCTCTGAGGTTTCCAGCTTGTATGCTCAGAGCACACAGTATTTCACTTGGTGGTGGGAAATGCCCAGAGAGCACTTAGCAGCGTGGATAGGGGCACTTAGCAGTTACAACTGGGGGGGGGGCAGATCTCCTTGCTGTGTCATGTCTCATGACGTGTCTCATTTCAGAACCCATACAGGTACTCCACACCCCTGCAGGCGCACACCAAAGAAGCAACCACACACTGAAAGGTGAGCAGGTGTGGGGATCTAGCGGAATTAATGAACATCATGTTCCTGTGCAGACTCATTGAACTGCAAGAGTCTTAATGATTAAACTGAAGCCTAGGGATGCCACAATTATTATTTTTAATGCTGACGTATGTTTTATCCCTAAATTAATTTCTTGAAACTAGGTTTCCCAGACCCCCCAGTGGACACGGGGGTTCCTGGCTGACAGGTCCCACCGCCCAGCCGCCAATCAGCTGGCCAGCGGGGGGAACCTACCCGAGAACGAGGGAGGCTCTGCTGACATGCAGTGATGTGCTTATGTCACTGCACACATAACCAGGAAGTAACATCATGACTTCTGGGACATTGGAGTAACACTCTGTTATTTGGGCAAAAACTCTGGTGAATTTGGCTTCTACCGTAGTTTTTGCCCAAATACTAGAGCACTGCCCCAATGTCTCAGAAGAGATGGCATCACTTCCAGGTCACATGGGCAGTGATGTGGGCATGTTGCTGCATGTCAGCAGAGCCTCCCTCCTGCTCCTGGTAAGTCCCCCCCATCCCCCCGCTGGTTGCCAGGAGGGACCCTATGTGAAACTAATTCTAAAATAAAATTATTACCTAATACAGAGAGAACTATATGCTTCCTATGAAGTGCTTCATATATAGTCTTAAGTATATATGCTTGCTTTCTTCCTTACAGCAATACAAAGTAAGCCATTTCATTATCCCCATTTTACAGAGCTGAGAGCCAGTAGCTTGCCTAAGGTCACCCAATGACTTCAGATGGGTGACTTTCAGCTCATGCTCTTGACAGCTGTGCTTCATCAGCTCTCAGACAGACAGTCAATTCCCCCCTACTTAACCACAGTTTGGTCATATTATGGCAGCCTTAAACTTGTCTCATGCCTGAAGACTCAAGACATCCAGCAGAAGTGAACTTATGGACTAGGTCAAAGTATGAATTCAGTACTTAAGAATTTCCTCTTCTACATTCACTACTCACACCCCCAACTTGTGGGATCTATCTGCACCTCTAGAAAGGAGAAGGAATGGGAAGTCTTTTCACTGTCTATATTAAATGTAGCCTGAAAAAAAATTTTTTTTTCTTCTAGGAACAAAAATAATGGGTTGACTGTAGTCAAAATGGTTGCTATTTTCAGGATGCACATCTTGGCTTTAAGACACTGTACAGACTAATGCCATTAGGTTGGATGCTAAATAAACCACAGATATTTTTGTAGTATTACTGATCAGGCAAAACAATTCAAGGACTTACTTGTGTAAGATCAGGAATGTCTCCTTTGTCAATCCCAACTTGCTGTAGATTAAAAAAAGAGAATTTCAGAAAGGGGCCCTCATATGTTTTAAGTCCTGCAAATGGAGTCATTATGTTTACTTAAGAAAATTACATTGGATTTTGCTGAAATTTTCAGCAATGTGCTTTACAGCAGGTTTACTGTAGTTTTGCAGCACTTTGAGATTATTGCAGCTGTCAGCCTAGAAGTAGAGCACTCCTTTCAGAATCAAAGATTCAGGAGAGGAGTAAACAAGGCCAAAGTGACAAGGTGAGATAATGTAACCTATCTTATTTGATTACACCAGTCTATATTCCAGGCAGTTTGTAGCTAATCACAGAAGTATTACAAACTGTCTCCCCTGCACCCTTAAAACTACACTGCATCTGAAGCAGGTCCCATCTTCTCCCCAACGGGAGGTTTTGGGGGGCATTCTGGGAGGGGGCGGGGCTGTCCCTGATGCAATGACATCATGCAAAGTGATGTCATCGCTTCCCTTTAAATGGATGGGGGGAAAGCAGGTGCCCCACATGCCTACCCTGCAAACTGTGAATTTGCGGTTTGTGGGGCAGGAGCCAGCAGCCCCACTTGGAAAGAGCGGGTACCACGTTCACCTGCCCTGCAAGCCATGAATTTGCCCCAAAAATCGGGGGATCCCCTGCCTGCTCCTGGGGACTGGCATCCCTAATCTGAAGTCTTTAGTCCCAACATAAGGAAAAATTGTTCCAACTACATTGGTATGTAGTATTTTCTTGCACAGTGACACTGCATATCTTTATGAGCAACATTTCCTCTCATAGCATATTTTCCAGCACTGAACATACCATTCTAAGTGTTATTTGGACACATACCCTTTACCCCACTCAACTGCACTATGTGACAGAATACAAGTTTGATAACTTTCCTCCTCCCTCTGTTGACAAAAATGAATGTTTGGACTAAGAAATCATATTTATTTAAACATGGGATTGATGGATCCAAAGAAGACTTCTGTCAGTGGAAGAGTACTTTCACTACCCGACAGTCTTATCTGGATTGAACTTGACCCTCATCCATCCAATTATATCCCTCAAGCATTTGTTCAAGACCCTTCACAGACCCCCTCCACAACTGGCTGTCATCCACATGTTGGTGACACCTCATCCAAATCTCAAGACAACTGCTTCAGGCAGTTTTATGTAGGTGTTGAATATCATGGGGGACAAAACTGAACCCCTGCAAGTACACAGCATGGATGTCATGAGAGCAAAGAGCAACCCTGCAGTACAATCTTCTGAAAGCAGCGAGCCTTATAAGGTGCAGGACCACTGATGTATGGTGCCTCCCAACTCAGCCAGCTTCTCCAGAAGGACATCATGGTTGTCTGTACTTAGAGGTCCAAGAGAACATGCAGGGATATACTCCCTGCCCCAGCCACTTGGATTCTAATGGGTCTAGGTAACGCATTTCTTCCAAGACCACCTGATGTTCCATGGCTACTACTCACTTACACATTGCCCAGAATATCTACATATCATCTCTAGCCCTCTACACAAGAGTTCTCCAAGATTCACTGTGGCTCAGTGGCAGAGCATTTGCTTGGTATGCAGAAGGTCCCAGGTTCAATCCCTGGCACCTTCAGTTAAAAGATCCAGGCAGTAGGTGATGTGAGACCCTGGAGCAGCCTGAGACCCTGGAGAGCTGCTGCCAGTCTGAGTAGACAATACTGATGTTAATGGACCAAGGGTCTGATTCAGTGTAAAACAAATTCATGTGTTCATGCATGAAGAAAGGGACCAGTGCAAGTGTACCTGCCCTGCCCCTCTGGCCAGGTGATCACTGGCTTGTGAGCGCAGCATGTATGCACATACATTCGCTCTCCATGATCAGGAACGTTTGGAAAGAACTGTGGTGCGATTCTGTTACGTGTACACAATAATCATTTATGTTTCTTAGGTTACTTATCACGGAAATTTTATTTACCTCTGCAACTTTTAGGAATTCTGATACTCTTGTCATTCTCGTCAGAAACCGTTTGTAGATTTCAAGAGCATCTTTACACTGGCCCTTCTTCATTTCAAAAAATTTCTCTGAGAAAAAAATATATACAAAGTTATACATCAACATCTATTAGCATTGTTTATAGCACTTAATTTCACATAACAAAATGTAGCCTAATCTTTACAGAATTATTTTGCGAATTCTGGCCTACAAGTCTTTAAAGAGCATATTGACTGAAGGACCAGAATGCACACTATGTCCTTTGGGATGAGGGATATTACTCATAGAGTTCTGAAACTATGAATCAGAGAACAAATATTAAAGGTTACTTAAAGTTGTTATACCCCTTGCATTGGAATAATTAGGGATGTTAGCCTTTTAAAAGGTAAACAAGGGATTCTAATCCACACTGGAGGGCATCAGTAAATATGACAGAAGACAATTTGGTATACACAATATCAGAGGCCAATATTTACAACACTTCGGGCCTGTCCCAGTCCTATGAACAGAGAGAGCACAATACCAGCCTGGAACTCACCCCCATTATTACAGTGTACTTTTAATTAACTACTTTTAACTAATTAGCACTTTTAATTAACTAGCATAAAAACAACCCGAGCATTAAAGCTGATTTTGCTGAAAGTTTACCCTGACCTAATCAGCTGCAATATTTATTTATTTATTTATTCAATTTATAGGCCACCCTCCCCACGAGCAGGCTCAGGGCAGCTAACACAAGGGCACACGTGCCAATATAAAAACATAGTAAAAACAGACTAAAACAATATTTCTAATAAACAAATAAAGTGCTTCAAGCTGGTCATGATCTTCAGTTTAAAGATGGTGGGGTTGGTATCCAGAATTAGGTCTTAAACTCAGTGGCACCCACACGTCGTAGTACCGCAGTGTGATCGATCTCAGGGCCACTCCTGCACCCCGTTGTTCCAAGCTCGTTGGTGGTGGTAGTGGCGGCTCCTACTCAAAAGCCTGGCAGAAGAGCTCCGTCTTGCAGGCCCTGCGGAACTGCATAAGGTCCGGCAGGGCCCTGATCTCCTCCGGCAGTTCATTCCACCAGATAGAAGCCACCAACTAAAAGGTTTTTGCCCTAGTAAGTGCAAGCCTGGCCTCTTTAGGGTCTGGAATCACCAGCAGATGTTGCGTCCCTGACCGTAGTGCCCTTGGGGGAATATATGGGGAGAGGCGGTCCCTCATGTATGTCGGACCCTGGCTGTATAGGGCTTTAAAGGTAATGACCAGCACTTTGAAGCAAATCTGGTACGCTATTGGCAGCCAGTGCAGCGCTTTCAGCACAGGTCGGATGTGCTCCCTCCTGGGGAGGCACATCAGGAGCCTGGCTGCAGCATTCTGCACTAGCTGCAGCTTCCGGATTTGCGACAAAGACAGCCCCACATAGAGAGCGTTACAGCAGTCTAACCTTGAGGTGACCGTTGCGTGGATCACTGTAGCCAGGTCATTGCGGTCAAGGAAAGGGACCAACTGCCGAGCCAGCCTGAGATGGTAAAAGGCCGACTTGGCAGTGGCTGCCACCTGGGACTCCATAGTTAGAGAGGAGTCCAGGAGCACTCCCAAACTCCTAACCTCTGACGCTAGCACCGAAGGCGCCCCATCGAAGGTCAGGAGAGGGATCCCCAACCCCAAACCAGCACGACTCAGGCCCAGGACCTCCGTCTTCGCCGGGTTTAGCTTCAGTCGACTCAGCCTGAGCCAACCAGCCACGGCTTGTAATGTCCGGTGTAGAACTTCTGGGGTGGAGTCCGACCAGCCCCCCAGCATCAGATAGAGCTGGGTGTCATCTGCATACTGATGACATCCCAGCCCATACCTCCAGGCAATCTGGGTAAGGGGGTGCATGTAGATGTTAAACAACATCGGGGAAAGCACTGCCCCCTGAGGCACCCCGCATTCAAGCGGGTGTCTCCGGGACTGTTGTTCCCCTAGCGCCACCCTTTGTCCCCGACCTTGGAGAAAAGAGGCAAGCCATTGAAGGGCAAGCCCCTATATCCCCACGTCGGCAAGACGGCGGGTCAGCAACTAGTGGTCGACCGTGTCAAACGCAGCCGACAATCTAACAACAACAGCGCCGCCATGCCGCCTCGATCCAGATGTCTCCGGAGGTCGTCAGTCAAGGCGACCAGCACAGTCTCCGTCCCATATCCCGGGCGAAAACCAGACTGGAAAGGGTCTAAGGTGGAAGTGTCATCCAGAAAGCCCTGTAGCTGTATCACTACCGCCCTCTCTATAAGTTTGCCCAAATATGGCAAATTGGACACCGGCCGATAGTTGGCCAATACAGCCAGGTCCAGAGTTGGTTTTTTCAGAAGAGGGCGGACCGTCGCTTCCTTGAGTGCCCTCGGAAACTGCCTCTCAGAGAGGGACATGTTGACAATCTCCCGTAGGGCACCTCGCAACCCCCCGTGGCCTGCTTTAATGAGCCAGGAGGGGCATGGATCAAGGCTGCATGTGGTTGGGTGCACAGATACGAGCAGTCTGTCAACTTCCTCCAGAATGAGAGGGCCAAAGTAAACCAAACCCGGAATTGAAGACGTGCAAGGGGCCTCAAGTTCACTCACTGTTTCAACTGTGGTGGGGAGGTTGCGGTGGAGCGCCAAGACTTTATCTGCAAAATAGCTCGCCAATGCCTCACAGCCAATATCCAATTCCCTAATATTTTGTCTGCCCTGTGGCAGAGTCGTTAAAGACTGAATCATCCTAAACAATTGGGCTGGGCGAGAGCAAGCAGATGCAATCGTGGTCGCATAGAAATCCCTCTTTGCAACGTTGATTGCCATCTCATAGGATCTCATAAACGTCCTATAGGATGCTCTTGTGGCCTCGTCGCAAGCTCGGCGCCACCGTCTCGCTAACTGTCTCAGTTCTCGCTTCATAAGCCGTAGCTCCTGGGTATACCAAGGCGCCAGCCTAGAGCGAGTGTGGAGAGGGCGCCTGGGAGCGATCTCGTCAATGGCTGTGGAGAGTTGGCCATGCCAGTCCTCCACAAGTTCATCCAACGAGCCGCCGGGGGCCTAGGATCCCGCAGGGCCATCTGAAACCGTATTGGGTCCATTTGGCTCCGCGGGTGAGCTAAAATCTGCTCGCCGCCTAAACAGGGTCGGGGTGGAACATTCAGATGGGCCTTCAGGGCATAGTGGTCCAACCATGGTACTCCCTGTGCAGTAATCCGGTCCACTAACACCCCAGCTGCGAAGACCAAATCGAGCGTGTGACCGGCCAGGTGCATGGGGGTCGATACAAGGTGGGAGCGTCCTAGCGCCACCATGGACGACACTAGGTCCGTTGCCTGATTGGAGGTCGCGTCATCGGCAGGGACGCTGAAGTCACCCAAGACTACCAGTCTAGGGTGCTCCAGTGCCCAGCCTGATACGGCCTCCATCAGGGACAGCATGCTACTGGCTGGTGTGTTAGGCGGTCGGTACACCAGCCAGATCACCAAACTCTCCACAGCCTCCAGCACCAGTCTGACACACTCCATGACCGTGATCTCCAGCGGTTGTGAATTGGTGTTGTGCAACACCAGGTCGATTAACAACAAGACCACGGTCCTTCGGGGCTTTGTGGAGGACCAACGAGCTGACCTGGCGTGCGTGACTGAGACCTGGGTGCGGGAGGGGGAGATGGTAGCTCTCTCCCAACTTGCCCCCCCAGGGTTCTTGGTCCTCCACCAATCACGGACTAGGGGGCGGAGGGGAGGAGTGGATATTTTCATTTTGGAGGATTCCTCCCACTGCTGGACGGAGGGGGGTATTCCATCCTGGCCCCACTGCCGACAACCCTTGGGATGGGTCGCAGGCTGGAAGGGCGCCGAGCCCCTTTGTTTCTCAGCGTCCTTCCCTTCATACTTCGCCTGGACCCACCACCATACTTCCCCTTCCCCAAGAGCACTGGAATTTGCTGTTCAGACATTGCAGCCACCGCAGGTCCACGTAAGCGCTTCAGACTACTGGTAGCTTACAAATGCTATTTCTCCTAAATACGAGCTGAACACTGCTCCAAGTCTCAGTGCTCATGACAATCAACTAAAAAATAGCCTAATCTGCCATAAAACTCCCAATGCTTATACTAAAATCCTAACCTAGACAGCCATTTACTAATACTACCCCAAAGAAACTATCTAACTTGGCCTAATCTATACAAGAACAGTACTAGTGCTAAACTATGTAACCAATTAACAATCACACTGGAATTTAAACAATTAGCAGGAAAAATACATTCTAAACCTTCTAATTGACATCAGCAACTGTATCGCTCAACAGAGCCTAGTTGTAAAATTCCACGCCTGCGATGGGCAAGCTAGAGGGTGGGGGGGAGGGAGGGAGTCAGAGGGTTGTTCCTAATTCAATGGAATTTGAAGATCAGCCACTAGAGGGCGTCTCGCTCTCCAACTCTGTTTGTTGGGTCCTCTGTGGACAGACCCTAGGGGCGCTCTGTCCTCCCAGCTCACCCTGGCTACAAGATCAAAGTTCCTCTCCACAATCTTCAGGGGGCCCCTGTCCATCCGATCCTGATGGTACAGGGGAGGGGTCTGCGGCCCGTTAGTAGTCTCCAATCCTCCTGTCCGACTTCCCCACCGTCACACTCCCACAGGTCGTAATCCTCGGTGGCCCTCAGCCCTCGACAGGCCAACTGCCCGGCAATACACTCAAGTATGTGCAGTTTGTAAATTAATGTCTTCACAACCCCAAATTACAAATACTAGCAAAGATGCTTTCATAGTGGTCTGTAAAAGACTAAAAAAAAGTCCCTGGGACTACCAGAATATTGAAGCATAAGCTTTTTGTGGGCAAGAGGCCACTTCCTTCTACGCATTGGAAAGTCACAATTCAACCAGTCTCTAACACAAATGACTTGCTAAATGTAATGCTCTACAGCCACATTCAAAACCGTACCTTCTCAGCTTCCTTACCTAGTAAGTTAATAACTCCATCATTGTAGCAAGCAAAAAGCTTGATGAGATCTTTGAAGAGAAGCATAAATGCAGCATTTATGACACCATTTGTCAGCTCATTTGGATGAACCTACATACAAATAAGAACCCATGTTTTTTAAGCTTGATTCACAATGCTTGGAAATAGTGTTCTTTGAATGTTAAATTAAATACTGTGGAATATTAACAATCACATACATTGTACACTCAATATTTAAGTTGGTTTTGTATACATAAAAGAAGATACAGTGATCTCCCTGACAGTGAAAGAAAGTTTGTAGTAAAACTAAAAACTATATTTATCACCTTCCCCTTTTCATATTTTCTAGAAGCTGCAGAAGAGACGTTTATCTTTGGTAACTAGAAATATCAGGCTTCAGTTTCATTCCCTGCAGGAATAGACAGGATGGCAGGAGGGAAATCCAATGTTAGCAGTTCCAACAGAATCTTGTGCACAGGGCTGGACTGTCATAGACCCCTTTTAGGCAGCTGCCTGGCACACCCCCTGAAGGGGGGGGCGCCAGGCTGGCCTGCTGCCCCTCCATCACCTCATCAAAAGCCCTGCTGCTCCAGACAGAGAGAAGGGAAAGAAGAAGCAGAAGCGGCTCCCCAGGGAACATCCCGCTCTGCCGCCGCCTCCCCTCTCTCCTTCCCCCTCCCAAGCCGTGCTGAGCTGGGTCAGGTCATCCTTAACAAGCACCGCCTGGGCATGGCTGAGCAAGCCGTTGTCTGCAGCAAAGGGACCAGGTGAGGGCACCGGGTGGGAAAGCAAATGGAGGGGAGGGACGAAGGCAAGCCACTGCTTTTTGCCTGGGAAAGGGGGGGGGAAGGAGGGAAGGGTGAAGGGGCCCAGCCTGCACCGCAGTCTCACCCCCCATGGCCATGTTGTCCGCAGGCTCTCGGTTAAAAAGTAAAGTTTTAACTTAAAAACATGTTTAAAACATTTTGGATTGCAAAGCACTTTCTGGGGCACATGGGAGTCGGAGGGAGCAGGGATCACACTCTTCTTTGCCCGTCCCTTCTTTTTTCCCCTTGGGAGTGCTGAGAAAGAGCTCCCCCTGCCAGCCCAGCACGGGCTTTTCTTCGTGGTGGGCAAACGGTGTGGAACTTGTAAGGGGGAGAGGGAACGGGGAGATGAAGGGCGCCTATGCGGGGTATGCGTGGAAAGGAAAACACGTGTGGGGGAAAAGAAAACTTGAAGTCGTGGCTGGTGCTTTGCTTGTGCTACGTTGCTCTGTGGGCAGGAGTCCCGATGGGCGAGGGGAGGGTATAGCAAACCATTTTCGTGAAGGATATAAAGGACTCACATCTTTTGCAGCCAGGGCTCTCCAGCCTTGCAAAGTCAAGAGAGCCCTTGCTGTTCTGGCAGTGCCTCAGTGTCAGCTATGCTGCCATGACCGGGGGGGGGGGGGGGGAATTTTTTCTCTGTGGGCCAGATGCTGCTTCTTTACTTTTGCTTCTGTACTGCTTGCTTATTAATGACCTTGCAGGTTGCTGGTGTAGTGTCTGGGATGCCTGGAACCGTGGGAGTGCTTTCGGTTCCCAGCTGCGGCCCCTAACGACCTGGGGACCCTTCTCCCGCACGCGGGAGCCTGGCTAATTGGCTTATGGAAAGGGGGGGTGCATACGAATACCCTATATCCCATTATATTCCAATTACCCATTATGGTGGGTAATTGGAACTCATGGCCACTCTTGAAATGGAGTGCTGCACGATAGCATGAAAGAGAGATCCCCTTCCATGAAGCTCACTGAAGGACCTTGGGCCAGTCACTTTCTCTCAATCTAATCTGATTTACAGGGTTGTCGTGTGCATAAAATTAAGGAGACTGGAGAGCCATCATTGTCACCCTGAGCTCTTTGGAAGAAGGGCAGGCTAAAAGTGCAGTCAGTAAACTGAATTCCCTCCTTTGCTCAGATGGAGATTTGGGCTGATCTCGTAGCCCACACAGTGGGATAATCAGGAAGCTCTCTTGCTTGACTGGAAGACAGTGTGTGTGTGTGTGTGTGTGTGTGTGTGTGTACCTCCTACACTGGCTTTGGTTTATAGGAGGCAATATACCAATAGAAATGTTAGCTCACTAAACATCAAACTCTTCTTTAGAGCAGGGTGCTGGAATAGAGGAACCGTCTGGATCCAGTCCAGATCTGCTGCTTAAGAACATAAGAGACGCCAATGTTGGATCAGGCCAAAGGCCCATCCAGTCCAACACTCTGTGTCACACAGTGGCCAGAAATACCAGGTGCCTTCAGGAGGTCCACCAGTGGGGCCAGGACATTAGAAGTCATCCCACTGTTGACCCCCCCAAGCACCAAGATGACAGAGCATCACTTGCCCCAGAGCCCCTATCTATACCTTGTGGCTAATAGCCACTGATGGACCTCTGCTCCATATGCTTATCTAATTCCCTTTCGAAGCCGTCCATGCTTGTGGCCGCCACCACTTCCTGTGGCTGTGAATTCCATGTGTTAATCACTCTTTGGGTGAAGAAGTACTTCCTTTTATCTGTTCTAACCCGACCGCTCAGCAATTTCATGGAGTGCCCACAAGTTCTTGTATTGTGAGAAAGGGAGAAAAGTACCACTTTCTCTACCTGCTCTATCCCATGCATTATCTTA
>NW_015168715.1:294610-294824 GCF_001447785.1 Gekko japonicus
GTGTTCCAACCCCTTTATCATTCGAGTTGCCCTTTTCTGCACTTTTTCCAAAGCTATAATATCCTTTTTAAGGTGTGGTGACCAGAACTGCACACAATATTCCAAATGAGGTCGCACCATTGATTTATATAGCGGCATTATGATATTGGCTGATCTGTTTTCAATACCCTTCCTAATAATCCCCAACATAGCATTGGTCTTTTTTATTGCAGTC
>NW_015168715.1:294900-295115 GCF_001447785.1 Gekko japonicus
TCAATGTGTATTTATATTTAGGATTTTTGGCTCCAATGTGCATCACCTTGCACTTGGCCACATTGAACCCCATTTGCCATGTTGATGCCCACTTGCCCATCCCTGACAGATCCCTTTGGAGTGCCTCACAATCCTCACTGGTTTTCACCACCCTGAACAACTTTGTATCATCCGCAAATTTAGCCACTTCACTGCTTACTCCCAACTCCAAATCA
>NW_015168715.1:296999-311692 GCF_001447785.1 Gekko japonicus
GGAATTTTTTAGCCTATTAAATTTCAACAGTAAATTAAGAGAATCAGCCGAGGCTACTCTGAAACAGATGGGTTCATTAATGATGGCAGCCTCACGGGCTGCACTGACCAGAATGGTTTATCTTATTCTAACTATGAAACTTTAAGTAAAGAACTACATAACCTTCCTATCAATGGACACGGTACTAAGAAGCAGCTATTATTTATTATACAAGACTGTTACTTAATACAAGGAAAAATTAATTGGGTGGGCGTTTGGACTAGCTATTGCCTACAACAGACATGAAGCAGACTATAGTCACTTTTAAAAATTATACATTACTTTATATTGTGGCACTCATTCATTCTACTGCCATATGCTATTATTTTCAAGTTACAATGAGGAGTGACTGACTGCATGTATCAGATACAAACAGACTGCTTGATCCGCAGAAAAACAGGTTGCTTACTTGTAACTGATGATCTTCGAGTGGACATCTGTGTAGTACCACACATGGGGTTGGGCACCTGTGCACGACCTTGATCGGAGAATGTTCCAGAGCTTGCCTCAGAAGTCTTTTTTGGCGGGCTCTTCCCACCCTGGGGAGCAGACGCACACTGCTCATGCCTGGAGCGGGGGAGAGAGCCGCCTCCCACTCAGTTCCTTCGACTGCTACCGTTAAGTTCCATCAACAAAGATAAGTGATCAGGAGATGCCAGCAGTGGGGAAGGCTGGGTGGGATTGTGGTACTGCACAGATGACCACTCGAAGATCATCAGTTACAGGTAAGCAACCTGTTTATCTTCATCGTGGTCTCTGTGCAGTCCCACACATGGGTGATTACCAGAACTGAACCAGTTGGAGGAGGGAGCTGGCAGCTGCAAAAGACACAAAGAATACTGGTTAAGACCCATGCCATTTGCATATGCAGGTCCTACCTGTTGAAGCAGAAGACTCATGCGAAGAGAGATCTCAGCAGCGCCTGGCTAAGAGCAGCATCCAATCGAGCTCAAACGTCTAGTGCATAGTGGGACATGAAGGTCAAGGTGGAGGACCACGTGGCAGCAGCACAGACGTGTTCTAACGGGACACCAGCCAGGAAGGCAGTCAAAGTCGATACCGCTTGTGTAGAGTGGGCGGTAATACAGATAGCTCATAGCAGAGGTCTATGGTTGAGGTCACCCATTTTGACAAACTTTGTGATGAGATCGCATCCCCCCTACATGGGGGTGCATATGCAACAAAAAGGCGTTGAGACTTTCGAAAAGGTTGCATGCGAGAGTGGTAAAAAGAGAGCTATCCTGACATCTAAGGAGTGCAAGGCCCTTTGAGAGGCATCAGAAGGGTTTGGAAAGAAAGTAGGTAGGACAGAAGACTTTGACAGGTGAAAGGCAGAGACTATCTTAGGAGGGAAGGTTGGGTCTGGCCTGATAACCACCTTATCCTTGTGGAAGATAGTATAAAGACAATCTGCTTGGAAGGCAGGAAGTTCTCCTATCCGGTGAGCTGTAGTGATAGCAATTAAAAATGCCGTCTTCCAGGACAGGAGCCGAAGGTCTGCTGAAGCCATCGGGTCAAACGGTTTAGCCATCAATTGGGTAAGGACCAAAGATAGGCTCCAGGATGGCTCCAGCAGCTTTCGAAGGGGACAGAGGTGGTACGACCTCGATTGGGTAAGGCACCAGCAGCTTTCGAAGGGGACAGAGGTGGAGGCCCTTTAGAAAGGACTTTGTGATGTGGTGGATAAACACTGTGACACCCTGTATCAGGGAGTGATAAGCCGAGATTGTGGCCAGGTGCATTTTCAGTGAAGAGTATGCAAGACCAGAGTCCTTCAAGGATACTACATAAGCGAAAATATCAGCCAAAAATGCCTGGTAAGGATCAAAGGAGTGTTGCTCCGCATAGGTTACAAATCTGGTCCACTTTCATCAATAAGCGTTGCAAGTGGATGGCTTTTGAGCATTAAGCAGCACCTTGCTGGAGACAGGAGGAAAATCTACTGTAGGATCCTCCAAGCCGTGAGCTTGAGGAAGGCCAGGTCATGGTGGAGGATCCTGCCTCGATCTCGAGACAGGAGATTCAGAGCACGAGGCAGATGGAGGAACTGGCTCTTGGAGAGATGCAGCAGGTGAGGAAACCATGGTTGACGAGGCCACCAGGGAGTTATCAGGATGCAGGAGGTGGTATCTACTACAATCTTTTGGAGAACCCTTGAAATAAAATGGAAGAGAGGAAAGAAGTAAAACAGGGTTCTGGTCCATCTGTTAAGGAATGCATCCCAGAGAGATCTGGGTGATGGTCGACCTCGAGTGAAAAAGTAGAGGACATCGAGCATTCACTGGAGTTGCAAACCTGTTTATCATTGGGCAACCAAACCTGTGGAAGACAGGACTAAGATATTGAGGATGGAGAGACCACTTGCTCTCCTGTAGAGGAGCATGACTGAGTACATCGGCATTGACATTCTGAATACCTGGTATGTGTATGGCAGACACCAAGATGGAGTGTCGAAGGCACCAGTCCCAAAGGTTGATGGTTATGCGGCAGAGTTGGAGAGAGGCAGTGCTGTCCTATTTGTTTATGTAAAAGACCGTGGCAATGTTGTTGGAGGCGACTTGAACAACCTTGCCAGCCAGCACCCGGAGGAACGAGATCAGGGCCCAATGAACTGCTCAAAGTTCTAGGGCATTGATATGGAGGATCTCTTTCGAGGAGTCCACATTCCGCTTGCAGACAGAGACCCGCATTGGGCTCCCCAACCCCAAAGGGAGGCATCTGTCGATAGGGCATGCCAATGTCGAAAGGGCATGCTGGATAGGAGATGCTGTGGGACTGACCACCAGGTCAGGGTGTAAAGGACTTGTGCAGGAATGGAGAAAACTGTGTGCCATGGAAGTCGATGGGGATTGAAATTTCGAAGGAGACAGAGTTGAAGAGGACGCATCCAAAGCCTGGCGTGTTGGACTACAAAGACCATGGAGGCAAAGTACCCAAGAAGTCTCATGATCGACCAAGCAGACTGTTGAGGGTGACATGTGAAGGTGGACACTAGAGACATTATGGACTCCGGAAGGAAGGCGATCTTGGAAATGGTGTCGAGATGAGCTCCCAGGAATTGTAAAACCTGAACAGGTTGAAGAGCAAACTTTGCCAGATTCACACAAAGTCCCAAGTCGTGCAGTAGAGTCAGGATAGAGAGGACATCCCATTCGAACTGAGATTTTGTTATCTATGTAAGGATAATGAACAATCCCTTGACGGTGGAGTTCTGCGGCCCAAGGCTACAAGAAGCCAGTTATCTATGTAAGGATAATGGACAATCCCTTGACGGTGGAGTTCTGCGGCCACCACCGCCATCATCTTCATGAAAACACGAGAAGCCATGCAGAGGCCGAAAGGAAGGACTCTGTATTGGTAATGAGTGGCTCCATGGTGAAACAGAGAAAATGTCGATGTTGAGGTTAAATGGTAACATGAAAATAGGCATCTTGAAGGTCTCTCAATGCTAGCCACCCTGTTTTTGGAAGGAGGGGAAGAATCGATTGGAGGGTGACCATATGAAACTTCCAGCAGTGAACAAATCGATTGAGATATTGAAGGTCCATAATAGCCCGAACACCACCATCCCTTTTGGGGATCGTGAAGTACTTGGAGTAGAAGCCTAAAGTTCGTTGTGCCTCCTGCACGACTTCGATGGCCCCCTTGTCGAGTAGCGTACCTACTTCTAGGCAGAGAGATGGAGTCGGCAGTGTGATGACGAAGCAATGGAAGGTCGGGGGCAAAATGAACTCTATGGTGTACCCGACCCATATGATGGTTAGGACCCAAGTATCAGTGGTAATATCTTCCCAAGTTGAAAGGAAGGGGAAGAGTCGGGTACCAATGGGAGGAGTGAAAGAAGGAGGTGGTGTCAGGCTATGGAGACAGTCAAGCAGACTGCTTCGGCTGTTGAGGTTTCTTAGACGCTTGAAGCTTGGAGAGAGCTGTTGAGGATCGTAAGATCTACACCTCCACTGCGAAGTGGCAGCAGGGGAAGGCTGGCGTTTATTTTAGTAAGGCTTTCACATTGTCGATATCGAGGACATTGCGGAGTCAAGGTGGAAACCCCTAGATTTCTAGCTTTCTTCCTACTATCATCTACAGCCTTCAAGATTTCATCAATGGTGGCATGGAAAAGGCCTTCGCCATCGAAAATCCTTGATCTTAAATTTCACTTCTTGCTGCAGAGATGTGTTTCTAAGCCATGCATGCCAGCAAAGGGCGATAGAAGAGGCTAGAACCTTGGAGGAACAAGTGATGGCATGCCTAATGGAGTTAATCTGTTGTTTAGATATAGTACATATCTCAGACAGCGCAGCAGAAAGTGTGGTCCTGCACTCCTCTGGCATGGCATCAAGGACTGGACGAACAGCAGTAGCGACATTGAAGGCATAAGCCAAAAGGTAGGATAGGTAAGTATTGATTCGAATGTTCATAGCAGCCACTGAATAGGACTTCTTAGCTATAGAGTCGATTCTACGACCCTCCTGGTCTGGAGGAATGGATTGCCTAGGCTGCTTCGACTTTGAGGAGGAATGAATTATCATCGAGTTCGGGGAAGGATGGTTAAATAGAAACTTCCCTGAGGATTCCTGGATTTTATAAATGGTATCATATCTCTTCGATAGCGGAAGCACCGAAGCAGGGTGGTCTCAGGACTCTCTCAGAGCTGAAAGGTGAACTGGGAGCACTGGAAGATTCGTGGATGGTGGCAAGTCAGTCTGAACTAACTTGTGAACTACGTCTGTAACTGCTGGTGTATCAGTGGTGCCTTGTACTTGAAAGGCAGTCGCCATTCTACTTATGAGTTCCAAGTAAGCTTTTGGACCTTCAGTAGGTGAAAGAGAACCTGCGCGAGGGCCATCATCCTCGATCAAGATGACATCGGGGTCCAAGTCACCCGAGATGGAGCGGTCAGAGACCGAATCCGGAGACAGTGACCGAATATGCTGAGATGCACCTATAGACGGTTTAACATCAATAGGAGGACGGTACCGAGGTTCTGATGGAGAACGCTTTGGGGCGTCTGCTGAAGTCGATGCATCACGGTGTTGGTCAAGCACCAAGGAGTGCACCGAGGCATCAGAAAGCGAATGTCTACTATGAGACATGGTCAGGTGACGGGGACAGAGATCAGTGTCCCGCGATACTCTATAGGGGTCACAGCGAGGCGTCAGAGACCTTGAGTAGGAAGGATAATGGCAGGCATAGGATCCTCCCTACTAAGGCTATAATGTGAGGTATTAATTCAGTTGTCTATTAGCCTCCATTATGTAATCACCCCGGTCCCATATAACCAATGCACCTCCCTTATCTGCAGATTTAAAAACAACATCCTCCAGGGCTGTTAATTTCTTGAGGGAGTCATTTTCTGCCCTAGTCAAATTATGCCAAACCTTATTTTCAGTGCTGTACATTTTATCTATGTCTTCCAATACCATTTCTTGGAAGGCTAAGACTCTAGGTTTTTGGGAGGGTGGATTAAAGGTGGATTTGGGTTTAAATTTGACATTTTGTCCTGTATCATGATTCTGATACAGCTAGTTTTATTTTCCTAAAAAGGCGTTGTAATTCTACCATAAGTTTGAAATCATCATGTTTAGGGTGGGTACAAATGAGAATCCTTTCTTCAAAATAGAAATTTCCACTTCACATAATTGTCTATTGGATAAATTAACTTCCTGTGAAATATTTTCGGCTCATACTTGTCCTGTACCCTCTTGTCCTCTTTTGTCTAAAGAACATGTGTACCAGGCAATGAGGTGTTGGATTTATTTGTATTCCACCTAGTAGAATAAGCCCTGTAATAGCTCCTGCCTACCCAGCGGTTCGAAAGCCTAGCAAGTAGATAAATGGGTACCTGCCTTAGGTGCAGGGGGGCACCCACCTTCCGGTGTTGTGGTGACGAGGAGGAGTGGAGCAGTGGTGCCAGCGGCGGCAACGACGGTGGAGCGATCCGATGAAAGAACATGGTGGTGATTTAACACCAAGCAGCAATCGTTCCAGGCGGGGATTGGCCCTGAGACGCGACAATGCGGCGATGCTGCTTGGCTGGAGCCAATTGGACAGAGGCCAGCACAGGAAGTCGTTGCACAGTCGCAGACTATGGGAGTTTCCCCAGAAGGAGCTGCTGCGGAGCCCGCCGAGACAAGCTTCCGCCATAAGGAAAAGAACACACATGTCGGCGGGGGCGCTCGCGCGGAGCTCACCTCCCTATATATATATATATATATACGTTGTATGTGGCCCTAGTTAGGAAATGTAAAATGCTTGTAAACCGCTCAGAGGCTCTGGGATTGAGCGGTATAGAAATTGAAAGTATAAATAAATAAATATATAATGGTAGGACCTGTGATGCCTAGGGTCCGGGGACCAAGATCTGTAATCATATCCCGATGGAGGTGCTATGATTAGCTCATGCAGTAGTAGCATATGGATGGAAAGATGCATCAAAATGGACTTTGGAAAGATGGAACTGGTATCTCTATGAATGGATTCAATCAGATATCTTATTGATATTAAAACAGGAAAAGTCATGGGAAGATAAGGCGTTGGAGAGAAGGAAGAAAGGGTTTAGGTGTATAAGATGGGTAAGAGAAGGGCCCCCCAATAATTATGTATTCATAAAAATCCATAAGGTGTGCTCATGGTTGCAGATATAATAATAAGGGGTTTTTTTCCTTTCAATTGGTCGCTCGTGCAAGGGGGGAGAGAATAATAAAGGGGAAAATTGATGTATTTGATATTTGGTTATGTGAATTTGATGGAAAGGATTATTCACGGATATGAAATGCAAGACATCAATACAAATGTTTAAAAAATTAAAAAAGAGATCCCGATGGAGATCTGGACAACAATCTATGGTAATCGAATGTCCTGTGATCATAGTGTGATCGAGGTGATCGAGGTGATCGAGATCGACTACTCATGAAGTGCTCCCCGTCATCCAAAATGTGGATAGGCAGGTGGGTCACAAGACACAGAGCAGTGTCTAGAAGCCCTGGAAGAGTTGTGACGAGAGCCAGAGGACTTCATCATCGGTGACTGTGCATGCTGAGCCGGTGTAAGCTGGTCCACTTGGGGGCACAAGATCGGTGTTGAAACTCGAGGATGGGGTTTCAATTTTTGAGGTGCAGTCGGAACCGAGGCGACTGTAGGTGTTGATGTAGATAGATCCAAAATCACTACTGGATTGAGCTTCGGAGTGGTGCTTGATGTCAACCGTTTCACCTTCAGCGCTGAGGGGTCTTTGTTGATGTGTTCCTTAGATTTATGCTTTTTCAAGGACTTCTCAGCATCCTCTTGAGAGGAGGCTGTGGCATGGAAGAGGACTGTGAGGCCGCTGAGGACATTGCCGGATGAAGTGCAGCCTCCAAAAGTATAGTTCTTAGGCGAGCTGCTCTATTACGATGGGCCTGTTTAGTGAACTTAGCACAGTAGGGGCAGGAATCAACACGATGAAGCTCCCCCAAACAAATTAAACAAAGGTCGTGGCCGTCATTAGAAGGGAGTTTTGCGGGGCATTGGCGACACACCTTAAAAAACAGAGTGCAGCCCATACAAACACCTTCCCTAGTGGGGGGGAAGGGGGGAAAGTTGACAGAAAAGATAATTCCTCTTTTTTTTTTTTAAGAAAGACAAATAGAAAAACGGAGACGAAGCTCGAAGAGAAAAGACAGGAAAAACGAAGGAAAAACTCAGCTGAGGCAACTTGAAGAGTGATCCCTGGAGAGGTGTGAACATGAGGGTGGTCGAAGAAGAATTGGATGGGAGGTGGCTCTCTCCCCCGCTCCAGGCATCTGCAGTGTGTGTCTGCTCCCTATGGCGTGAAGAGAGCCTGCCAAAAAAGACTTCTGAGGAAAGCTCTGGAACATTCTCCGATCAAGGTCGTGCGCAGGCGCCCAACCCCATGTGTGGGACTGCGCAGAGACGATGAAGAAGATCAATTAAGCTGAAAAAACTCACACTATTTTAGCCTACTGTGTTAACACCTTACATAATACGCGGAAGAAGCAATGAACATTCTAAGACAAGCTACTTGAATCTGGTTTTGTAATTTGAATAAACAGTCTCAGTTTGAATACATAATGCAAAATTACACAAACTGATATAGGGAAAAAATCCAGTAATGGATATGCAGTTTGAAAATGGGTCCCTATCAAAGCTCAAAGCATCCCCAGACACCACACCATCTAAAATAATAGATAATAATAAAATATTTTTCAGCTCCTGCTATTTGAGACACCAATAAGAAGCATTAAGCTCCCCCCCCCGGCCCAATCCTGGAATTCCAGTTATGGTCTCTGTGCTTACAACTGTATAATTAGTTTTCTTTCAAACACTGCCATTTCTATTCATTGTATTTCTTTTTATACAAGCAGGAATTTGCTTTGACAAACTCAGGTTATGAAATCACTTGTGTCCTCTGACTTTATACACAATATTAAGAATTGAATCATACTGCTTCCCTCACTCAGTATAACAATTGCCATTATAATGCAACAGATTAGAAAAATTCCAATATGGAGGAAAATACTCCTTAATGAATGAACTGTGGTGGGGAAGTAATATACTGAAAAAATATCTAGTTTTGTCTTAAACAGAATAGAACTCTTTTAGCACCAAAACTTAACAAAACAATTATGAGAACGAAATAAAACTTCAAGTTTACTCAAAAGTTCCTTGAAAAATCTTGATTCTATTTCTTTGTCAAATTTGAGTCTTCGGTGCCAAATATTCTCATCCTTTGGTCTACTTGAGACTGAAATGACTGAGAATGTCAGAGAAAGGATCTTGCTTTCATAATGTCATACCTTCATGTTTTGGATGTATACAGTCACTGTAGTGTTGGTCTGAGTAATGTAAGCTAAGAAGCTAGAGGAGTCTTACAGAGCATTAGGTATTAAAGATATAGCATTGGAAAAAGTACAGAAAAGGGCAACTAAAATGATAAATGGGGTGGAACACCTTCCCTATGAAGAAAGGTTAAAGAGGTTAGGGCTCTTCATCTTGGAGAAACGACAATAAAGGGATGACATGATCGAGGTTTACAAAATTATGCATGGGATAGAGAAGGCAGAGAAGGAAGTACTTTTATCCCCTTCTCACAATACAAGAACTCATGGGCACTCAATGAAATTAATGAGCAGTAAGTCTAAGTCAGATAAAATGAAGTACTTCTCCACCCAAAGAGTAATAAACACGTGGAATACATTGCCACAAGAAGTGGGGGCAGCTACAAGTATAGACAGCTTCAAGAGGGAATTGGATAAACATATGGAGCAGAGATCCATCAGTGGCTGTTAGCCAGAAGGTATAGATGGAACACTCTGTCTGGGGCAGTGATGCTCTGTATTCTTGGTGCTTGGGGGGCAACAGCAGGAGGCCTTCTGGAGTTCTGGTCTCACTGGTGGATCTCTTGATGGCACATGGTTTTGGACTGGATGGGCCATTGGCCTGATCCAATATGGTTTCTCTTATGTTCTCATTAACAGTTTTTGGGATCTGGTACTTAGCTGCATGGATCTACATATGTAATCTTTGAATTATTTTGTTATAACTGAGGGCGGAGAATGTGAAGTACAATAGCAACATTGCAGAGTCTACAGAAATCATTCAAACTTTGAATACTGACATGCATTATTTACTTGTCTTATTGATACAGCTGTTTCTTTGGCAGATAGATTAAAAAACAGAAAAAAGTACATTGCCCCCAGTCACACAGAAGGGGCAAGACCCTACAGAATAATACCATCAAGGAATCATCAAAATATGGCTGCTTACTGACAGATCAATTTTTGCCTATCACCTAATTCCGACATTAGTTAATGTTCAAGGTTAAGTGCCTTTTCAAGCAGCTGCATGATCTTTCACAATTTCTTAAACACTCACAGTTAGAACAGTCCACCTGTTAATATTTTCTTTTTAACACCTTGCAATAATCCTATCCCAGAGGGGCACATTCACATATATAAAATACATATATAGAGAGAAATCTGCCACTGTGGAAATGGACTATTGAAGCTTGTCATACAAAATGGAAGCTTTACTATCATTAGTAAAGCAAACAGATTTATCAGTCTCACACTGTCAGTCCTTTGTGCATGTATATACACACAACATACACACTCAAACCAACTTCTTGTAAAGCGTTAGTGATACTAACTCATTTTATCTGTTAAATTTAAAACAGCTTTGTTTTACCAGGTCCTACAACTACCCATTTTTAAAATCTCATTTCTATAATTAAAAAGGGCAACAACAAAGAGGTAGCAGAAGCAACACAGATTAAATTAAGGAATAAAATGTTAAATTATTTAAACAAATTCTTGATTTTGATATTTTTGGCTTGAGCCACAATCTCCAGGGAAGAAACAGATCTTTCTATCTAAGTGTTAAAACTTTGCTCAGATACTAGGAAAGTTTTATTTATGAAGTAATTATTCTTACCATGTGATCCACTTTTGTCCAAAAAGTTGCTGAGATTGAATAGCGTGTTTCTAGATGCCAAATACTGAATGAACCTCTGTAAGGGATTAAAAAAATTAGCCAATTTCTCTTTCAACATTGTCCAATGACTACTGTTTGGGTTCCAAAAAACATGAATCGAGCTCTACTCATGGATGGGATTTTTCCTTCCCACTCTCTACTGCAGGCTGCTATGTTGCCCAAAATCAGCCTTGTGATGCAATGGAAACCTTAAGAACAGTGTGGGCTACAATGAGAGTGTCTACAGTAGTAGGGGAACTGGTGAAGACTGGTGTTGGGAATCTGTCCATAACTTGCTACGGTGCTTGTGCTTTTTCATCTTAGGTGATTTCTTGTCTGGGACAGATATCAGCGCTCTCACCCGAAAACATAAGCCCCAGGGTTTTTTCCCCCACTGAAGACCACACCCACAGAGGAAGTTGGGGTTGGCCCTTTTGTCACAAAATCTATGGCAGTGGCAAAAAAATAAATAAATCCCCCTTAGGTCCTAATTCCATGGTGGCAAAACTGAGTACTAAGCTAAGCAGTCATTTTCTTGGGCCAGTGAAGGGGATGTGGAACGTGCAGCAAGAGCCACTAAAATAATCATATTTGAGTCCAGTAGCACCTTGGAGACCCACAGGAATTTTGGGGTATAAGCTTTCAAGAGTCCAATTTTCTCATGCAAGGGAAGTACAATCACACAAGATTTAGAATTCCCTCTAGAAGCTAGGGAATAAAAGTTAATTATTTTTTAAAAGTAGTATTTAGGAAACTCATAGTTAAAAATATTAACTTAATACCAACCATGTTTTAATACTAATGCTAAGTTCCACTACTTGACTGAGAACACTATGCTTACCTCATTGCCATGAACCATTAGATGATGCGTCGTAACTAAGGCTTTGAACACAACCACCCAGCTACTGTTTGTTGCTCGCTCAAACAGAGTATCAGCCATCTGCGGAATGTTGACGTTTGTCTCATTTGTGGCCTGGATCAGATCTATTTGGCAGCAAGGGGTGTGGAGAAATGGATATAGTTAATATCAAGAAACATAATTTGTTAGAGCTGGTCATGGTAGTCACTTAATTTTAATGATTACTACTGCAGTACTTTAACTGTAGCCACAGCACTCTTCAAACAGTCATTAGTCCACTTGCCTACACATGGCTATGACAGTATGACGCATGGAAAGTCTTACAAAATAGACGAAAGTCAGTTTCTTCCCAGTTAACATAGGTTTTAAAATTATATCACAGTGATAGTGGCTCAGGAGCCACATGTGACTCTTCTGAGCAACAGTTCCCAGTGTGGCGCCAGCCTCCTTTTTCAGGAAAGTGGGCAATGCCATTGCCCAGTGGAGCATGTAGGTTGCTAAGGGGTTCCCACTGTGAAACAACTACAACAGGAGGGACAGGTAAGTTGCAAGCCTCCCTAAGACCCACATTTTGTGCCAGAGATGGAAGGGGCCTGGCCTCTTCAACAACTCCCACCATTCCCAGCAGCCTCTGTGCTCTCATCACAACACTTGAGTAGCTTTTAACATAGGCTGATACCAAACTCAGGAGGTGAAAATCTAATTCCCATTTATGAAGGATATAAGATGTTCAGAGAATCATAATTGAACAGGGACAAAAATCTTTGCTTTTGGTTGACTTTACCATGAAGCCCCTCAGCTGAGAAGCCTGTGAAGGTAGAACATGCTCTTATAGTTATTCCCTTCTTTCTGATCCACCAGTACAGTATGGTAGCTGGCGATTCAATAATGGAGGAGATCCATCTCCAGAGTTAAACATTCCCAGTAACTCAAGGTTGAGTAAGATAAAATAGGGAAATACTCAAGGCTGATTCACTCTTTCTAGGGCAATGACATATGTCACAGCTGTATCAGCTATTTCACATTAAAACAGACAGGACAAATCATAGAATCATAGAGGAATTTCAGACAGGCGATATATTCCGGTTCAGATACGGTTCCCAAACGGTTTCTGGTCTGACACTTCAGACAGAACCGTTTTAGAACCAGTTTCCTACCAAAATATATTTGTACTTTCACACACAAATGCTTCTGTCCCATTCAGGAAATGGGACTGAACTGTTTTACCTGTAAACCACTTCCAAATAGTCTTCAGTTTCTTCTCCCGGATCCGGAACGCTTTTTCCCGCTGTTTTTTGCCCGCAGGGGCGATCTCCAGCTTTTTAAAAAAACATTCACATTAGAGCGCTATAGCGTTATAACACAACAGCAAAACAGCATTATAGCAACCCCATTGGAATGCCTGGAGTATTGTGTTATAGCACTATAGCACTCTAAAGCGAACGTTTTTTTAAAAAGCCGGAGATTGCCCACGCGGGCGAAAAATGGCGGGAAAAAGCACTGCAGTCTGAAATGGCAAACCACTTCAGATCCAGCTATTTACCGGTAGGGGAAAGCCATGTGTGAAATGGCAGCCCTATACCGGTTTACTCCACGACGGATCAAAAATGGCTTCAAACTAGCTTAAAAAGGGTAATGTGAAATTCCTCATAGAGTTGGAAGAGACCTCCAGGGTCATCTAGTCCAACCTCCTGCACAATGCAGGAAATTCACAAATCCCCCCCCACTCCCAGTGACCCTTGCTCCATGCCCAGAAGATGGCAAAAAACTTCCAGGATCCCTGGACAAACTGGTCTAGAGAATATGGCTTCCTGACCCCAAAGTGGCAATCTGCATTTCCCTGGGCATGTAAGAAAGGGCCATGAGAACTAAGTACTGATGCAACCCTTCCTGCCCTCCCTTCTCATGATCTGCCTAAGTTCACAGAATCAGCATTGCTGTCAGATGGCCATCTAGCCTCTATTTTAAAACCTCTAAAGAAGGAGAGCCCACCACCTCCCGAGGAAGCCTGTTCCACTGAAGTTCTTCCTAATATTTAGCCAAAAACTCTTTTGATTTAATTTCAACCAGTTGGTTCTAGTCCAATCTCCTGGGGCAACAGAAAGCAACTCCACACCATGCTCTATATGATAGCCCTTCAAGTACTTGAAGATCGTTGAAATGTGCATGCCTAAACATGTAGTGGCCATTTGTGATGCCTTACAGATGCTCTGCTTTCCATGGGTACTAATGTGTCAAGGCATCTAAAATGAGGCTGATTTATTTAGGGCTATTTCTATTCAAAGAATCACCAAGTTTCCATTTTTCTTTTCTGACAGAGCAGATCAGGTGTAGACTCAGCCTTACAGATGAAATCAGGAACTGCTACTATTACAGATCAGTTTGTCATAACTTAATACTGGCAAGGCTATCTCCCTTATATATAAAGCCGTAGTGGGCTCCAACGTTCCAAATGCACACCTTTAGTGTTTGGCAGCAAGAACTGTCAGTCAGAAGACACTGGCTGGGTTGACTGGCTGCTTTGTGCAGTCCTGCCCAGCGTTTCAAGGTCTTTTGCATATGGAAGCTGATTGGACTTCACTCTATTCCACACCTCAAACTCCTCACCCCCCGCAAGGCAGTTGGAATTGTCAGTTGCATATGGAACCTACTGTATTCTGAGGTAAAATATGTCCTCACTCACAACACATCACTTCCCCTTCAAAAGAAACAAACCCAATAACACAATCATGCCACATCACAAAGAAGACAGATCACACCACAAGCAGAATACCACAAGGCAAAAAAAGATAGGAAAAGGTGCCAGCAGTCACCCCATTACTGCCACAGAGAGCGCTTCAGAGGATGGTGTGCAGGTCCCAGGTTCATGTTTTAAAAGCTGCCTGGGGGATTATGGACCATTCACACACTTTCAACCTTAACATACCTCATAGGGTAGTTGTGCGGATCATACGGGGGAGAGGATAATGATGTCAGCTGCTTTGGTTCCCACTGCAGGGAAAGACTGCCCTTTCCCTAGGCAGAGGCTGGGGGAGGATGTAAACCTGAAGACAGACAGGCCGATAAAGGTAGGCTGATGGTTGCCTGGAAAGGACATAGGGTTGCCAACTCCAGGTTGGAAACTTCCAGGATATTTTAGGGATGAAGCCTGCTGAGGGTAGGGTCTGAGGAGGAGGAAGAGGGGGACCTCAGACAGACACACCATAGACCCCAACCTCCAAACAAGCTGTTGCCAATCTCCAGGTGACAGCTGGAGAGCTCTTAAAACTCTGGTTCTAATTCAAAAGGGGATGCTGTGAGTGTAGAAAATGATTTATCGACAGAG
>NW_015168715.1:312272-319423 GCF_001447785.1 Gekko japonicus
CCCCCCCTCCAATGCTGCCCTCTACAGAATCCACCCCCAACACTCCAGGTATTTCCCTCCTTATAGCTGGCAACCCTACTTTCCCCTCAGTGCCTGTTGGTAGGCAACTAAGCTTGGTCCTGTCACCTACTTTGGCCTTTGGGAGAAAACATATTGGGGCCAATCCTGATAGGGTTGCCAACTCCCGATGGGAAATTCCTGGAGATTTGAGGGATGGAGCCTGAAGAGGGTGAGGTTTGAGGAGGGGTGGGACCTCAGACAGGTACAATGCCATAGACTCCACCCTCCAAACCACTCAGTCCCTTATGGGGAACCATTGTTGCCAATCTCCAGGTGAGGGCTGGAGACCACTCAAAATTACAATTGCTCTGCAGATGGGAGGGCGGAAGTCAGCTGAAGTCAAAGGGGCAGATAATGGTAGGTTGATGGTTAGCTGGGAAGGAGATGGGGTTGCCAACTCCAGGCTGGCAAATTCCTGGGGATTTGAGGGGTGGAGCCTGGAGAGGGTGGGGTTTGCGGAGGGGTGGGACCTCAGATAGGTAGAATGCCATAGACTCCACCCCCCAAACCAGCCATTTCATTCTGGGTAACAATTGTTGCCAATATCCAGGTGAGGACTAGAGATCACTCAAAATTACAACTGCTCTTCGGGTAGCAGAGATCAGTTCCTCTGGAGAAAACAGTGGACTCTGTCATTATACCCTGCTGAGGTCACCACAGCAAACTGACACTGTTTGCCCAAAGCCAGAGCACTCTCCCAGAGCCTCTTTCTAGATTTCGTTGTATTTATTTCCACAACGGGCCTTATTCCTAGTAAGATATAAAGTTATAGCTCCCAGGCCTCCTCTGTAACATATTAAGCACAGGAATCAACATACCTCGCACAACTAGAATAAATCATAATAATTCAAGCAGCTTCACATTTGTATCAAGAGAAGTAGTTGAGGCATTATTCCAGTGCCCTATCACGTGAATTAGTGACAATTAAGTTCTCTCATTGTTTGACAGAACAGATGCTGAAGTCCCATACCTATGACACCCAAGAGTTCTGTGGATTTTTCATAAATGTATTTACGAAATGTTAAAATAACCCAGATATAGTACAAATCAGCATCTCAAAAATGAGGCAAACATCTTCTAGAATACTCCAAAACAGAAAAGTTCAGTGTTTGGAATATGGACTCAAAACAGAGTAACTGTAAAGAGAAATGAACTAGCTTACAAAACCAACCACAGGTTTCTATAAGCCACTGATGCCATGGTGTCAATGCAATGCCTGGAGAGAGACCGTTCCTATCAGGGGCACAGCAGAGCTTTTACCACCTGCTCTGCTCCTCCCCTCCAGCCCAGCAACCTTAAAGGAAACTGGTTCCCGGAATGAAGGAAGTGCCTGGAGAGGGACTGCTGCCATCTGGGCAGAGATTTACCACTTGCTCTACTCCTTTGCTCCAGCCCTGCAAGTTTAAAGGGAGTTGCCACCTGGAAGGAAAAAAGAGGGAGACTGTTGCCATCAGGGGCAGAGATCTTACCACCTGCTATGTTCCCATTCCCTACCCTGTGGGTTAGTTTGTTGCTGCCAGGTAGGTTTGTTGGATTTTTGTATGTATTTATGTTTTTTTGCTTTCTTATATTGTAAGCCGCTTTGAGTCCACACTGGAGAAAAGTGGGGTTAAAAATATCCAAGCAAATAAATAAACAAAATTATAATCTCATGGCTACCCGCAAAGCCACACTGAATTGCTCTACTGATTTCTACAATATGGCATGTCAAACAAAAACAGTTCCTTCAAGGGGGAATTAATACTTCGTACTTGGCAAACTCCTTGTGCTATAGCTAGGCTGCGACTCATCTATCAGTGATTCTATTAAGGTAGAATTTACTCACTTGAGTTCGCATTGCCAAGCAAATTAGAAATCACCTTAAGTGTCTGTTTCGTGATGTATCCCCTTAGCTCAAGTGTGAGCAGGCAAAGGCTATAATCATTCCTTAAAAGCTCAAACGGGTGGGAGCTTGTGTGTTATGTACAGATCCCAACATCACAGGATTACTACCTATGGAGGAACTATACTGGGTAGAGGAAATAATTAATCTGATTATGATGCACCCCCCCCTCCCAGACACTCCCCAAAGACACTTTTCATCTTGAAAGTACAAGGGAAAGCTCAGCAATATAACTATTACCGAAGTCAGTGGCCTATCACACACCTCTTGCTTACTGCAAGACGATGCAGAACATTTTAGAAAAAAATTATCTTTAAAATTTCATACCACATCACCAGCAGAGAAAAACAGCAGGTAAAAAACAGACACTTAATATTTCTGTCACCTGCTTCTTTTCTTCTCTTATTCTACATACACAGAGAGAGATTTTTCCTGCAGACAAGGTTCTAGAATACCCCCCCCCCCATTTCTGCTGCAAATCAAAATCTGGAACACAGCCTGGCAATAGCAGTGTGTAAAAGAAGGATTATGCACTTTACTTTAACTGAAGTGGGAGGCAAGTCTTCCCTGTATGACTTGGAAGCAGAGGTAGATGGTTTCTGAAGACATGAATTCACTGTGGAATGTGTAGTTTCACTCTTATAGGGGAGGTACCTATTCCTAAATTCTAACCTCAAGGGAAGATATTCAGCTTCATGCAACCAATATACAAAATTTGCACATTTAGGGGTTTGCTTATCTGTAACTTATCTGTAATTTTTGTAAATGTTGTGTTTCTGGACATTGTGTCTTGATTAGTAATTCTACACTTTTCTTTTTTATTCTGTCCTCTGAGAGCAGCAATAAAATTTAACTTGAAATTCATGCAGTAAACTGATCTAGACGAGCTTGGCAGAGACACAACAAACTGAATTTCAAGGGGGGAAACTACATTTTTGCTAGCACTAGTATTTAGAGGGATATTGCCTCCAAATTTAGAGGTTCCACTTAGTCACCATTGTTACTAGACACTGATAAACTTGGAAAAGGACACTGCAGAACTAGAAAAAGCACAGAAGATTAAGGGGCTGGAGCATATTTCCTGTGGGGAAAAAGGGTGAATCTGGGACTTTTCATTTGAGAAAAGAGATGAGATGAGTGGGGAGAGAAAAGAGATGGCGGGGGACATGATAAAGGTTTATAAATTTTTGCACAGGGTAAAGAGAGTAGTAAGAACTTTTTTCCTTCTCCCAAAATACTAGAACTCAAGGGCATCCAATGAAGCTGAGGGGCAGTAGATTCAGGAAGGACAAAAGGGAAAACTTCCTTTCACAATGAGTGATTATTTTTTAAAACAATTTTAGTTTTATAAAAGACCACCAAAGACAAAAACAAACATACATACATAACATACATACGGAATTCACTGCCAGAGGATGCAGTGATGGCCACAGGCATAGACAACTTTCGAGGGAGATTAGACAGATTCATGGCAGACAGCTTTTTCAGTGGCTACTAGCCATGGTGACTAAAGGAAGCCTCCACATTCAGAAGCAGTAAACCTCTGAATAACAATGCTAGGAGGCAACATCAGGGTAAGGCCTCGGCTTTCGTGCCCTGTTGCTGGCCCAGGTGGGGGAAGGCGTGGGGAGAAGCTCTGAAGGCTGCTCTTAACCACTACACCACCCTGGCTGGAGCAGGCTTAAGAGTTCTCGAGAACACTTCATCAGTGTGAGACAGGATCTTGGACTGATCTAGCAGGGTTTTTCTTGTGAGCTCCATTAAGCTACAAGGGCAAAAGACGAGAAGGCTGGTGGGACAGCAGCAGATGAGAAGTATAAAAGAGAAAGATGGGAGAGAAGGAAGCAGATAAAAGAAGAAGTGGCAAAGCCTGCAAGTAGGAGGGAAGGAAGTAGCAGAAAGGAGAGGAAGTTTCCACCTGCTTGGTATTCCTAGGTCCCTGGTTGTGGCTTACTAAAGTTTACATCAGCTGCCTCTAGAACCTCTTCAACTCAAGAAAAAGCAACATAGTTAACAATTAAATCTTATGGGGAAAATAATCAGAAAGGCATACAAATTTGTTATACATGCCCCCCTCCACTCATGTCCTAGTTCCAGTTTGACAGACACTGCATCAAGCCATACCTTCCAATGGCAAACTGGCCTGCTGATGATCTGCAAGCAAGGAAGCCAGCCAGCCACCCAATACAGTAACCACCAAGGAAGCTTCCGCATTCCTGAGGGAACCTCTAACTATGCAGAAAATTGTGTTATGCCATTCTCCTGAAAAGGAGAGGTAACACATTCCCAAAATCAGACAGATTAAGACCCAACTGAAGGTCACACTCAATGGAAGTAAGCAACTTACTATAACTATTCCTATTCAAATTTAAGCAGATCTGTCTTAGAAAGGCTATGGGTATATTTGCCCCTCCATTCCTGCGGGACAAGGAACCACCTGTTCAATTCCTCTCCATCAAGAGCACATCCAACAAGCTTTGCAAAACAATCTGTATGCCCATATCACAATTTTTTTGTAACTATTGTAAAACTTGCCCTATAGGATTGGGATGGGTGGGAGTGGAGGGGAAGTGCAGGTTCCTTACCTGCATCTCCCCCGCCCCCAGGAAGCTACCCACCCAAGATAGTAAGATGGGAAATTCAGGCACATATGGAAAACAGCCCTACAGGCAGGCCTTGACAAATTTTCTTCGGATCTAGCAGCCATACCCAAAATTCAGGAGCTATTGATAATGAAGTGCCAGATAATACAGTTTTTACTCTAACTTTATCTGGACAAGTCTCGTGACCAGCATCTGTCACAGATGGCAATACAAATCCTCCTTCAGTTAGTAGGGAAACTGTGATAGTCATCCACAACCACTTTCAGCCCTTCTGGATGTTTGTATTCTCATGACTTGCAACATACCTAGGGAAAGATGGCCTGATCCTATACTTACCAGTCACTGGGTGGCAGAAGAGAGGAAGGCCCATCACCTAGCCAGCTGATCGCCACCAATCAACTCCCTCACTTGGTGCCAAAGCTTAAGCCATGAGCAAATGAGGAACTGGGCATTTTGCCAGTGCTGCAGCTTGCAACAACAGCAGCTGAAAAACCAGTGCCCTTTAGGATGCCACAGAGCATGGCAGGACCAGTCGGGCAGCAACCAAGAGAAACCTGAGACAAGCCATGATACAACATGCCAGACAGCCACACCTTCCCCTTACATCTCACAGGGGCTGCTAATCAGTTCAGTATCTCGTTTTTAAAAAATAAATAGTAGACATACTGCTTTAACAACCTTTTAATTGTCTACTTAATTTTTGTGTACCAAACCCCCCAACAACACAGCACTCTCTGTTAACCAGCTCATTCAATTAACTGGCATTCCCCATGGGTGCTGGATAACAAAGTTTTTACTGTTCTGTACTTTGTCACATTTATAACTTATGAAAAACCAGAATTTACTTCATACACAGAAAACTTATCACCTTTTGACCACATACATATAAAACTGTCTACCATGAAAAATAACATCAATTGGGTGGCCATATGAGGTAAAACCTGTGTGCTGTTTCTAAGCTACTGTAAAAGTAGCTTCAGATAACTAAAGGTGAGCCACTGACTTAGAATGGCACTATGTTCCATGAGGCAGGAAATCTCTAGAATCTGTCTAGAATAAAGTGCTGGTTTTACAGCAGGACTGAAGAAATGGGAAAAATTAACCTCTTCAAGCCCAAAGTACGAGGGGAAGAGAGTGCCAAAATTACTCTAACATGATGAAAACTCATTTGACACAATCACTACTCTATGCTGATGGGGAAATTAAGTCAAGAAGATACTTAGTATTTTTATTCATACTTTCAGGAGGCTTTGAATTGAACAGGAGGAGGCCTACAAGACCCTCACAGGAACACTGGCTCATCACTGACCACAGGGATGGAATCTGGGAAGCTGTATCTTTAGACTATATAGTCCGGGATTCGCAATAGACTCACACGAAAAATATATGTACAGAGAATTTTATTGTTTGTGTGTGTTTCAGGACACTATAGTTTTAAAATTTTCTTGGGTAGACATTCCAGTTTCGGGATGATTTTTCCTATAGCCACCATTTTCCAAGATGACAGATATAGCAATTTCAGTATTTAAGATCACGTAGGGTGTTCATCTTGGTGTCAAAAATACATGTTTTTGAGGTCAATAAAGCCAAACACACTATTGTATTAGTCAGGGGTCATGTCATAGAAAAAAAGGTGCAGGAGCTCATTAGCTTATTTGCATATGCCACACCCCGACATCACCGGAATTTACCCTACAACAAGCATGAAAATACAAATCAAGTCAGTACTGCTATTTATTTTTGTGATAGTTGCTATACAAAACCTCCTGGGTTCAGCTTTTTTATAGTCCAGTTTTCTTAGAAGGGCAAATTAGCGATGACCTTTGCTATATATGAGTGGGGTTGGTTTGTTTTGTAAAAGGAAGTTACATTCTTATCACACCCATGTACCTGTATAGTTACATGAAAAATAAATTATTGCAAAAACCCTGTCCAAATAAATGGTCTACTTGTATGAACAGTATGAACAGGCGGGGAAAGGCGCGTGTGGGGGGCTCTGATCTGAAGTCTGCTCTTAACCACTACACCACCCTGGCTGGAGCAGGCTTAAGAGTTCTCGAGAACACTATCAGTCTAGACGTTTACCTGATGAAGTGTTCGTAAGAACCCGAAAGCATCCATAATGGGGTTGATCTGATCAGGTTCCCCCCCCCAATCTCACTTTAATAAGTTATCACCTTGAAAAGTACGCAAACGGAGAGTGATGTCAGCAAAGCGTACTTTATTCTATCTGGAACAAGACAACTTTGGCCGGCTCGCAGGCCAGCTTATATCCCCCGAGAAACCGCCACCCCAAACACACCCCTACTTCCCTATAGGTTATTTACAGTGGCCGAGAGTCCCATAGGCTCCCGGCCGGGAACCTAGCCCCCTGATTGGAGCGGCCTAGAATCCGCATAGTCCATTGTCTCTTGGAGCGAAGCTCGACGTTTGTCTCTGGACTTGTCTGGACTTGTCTGGACTGGATACATTACACACCTGGATTTTGGTTTTGGATGTCCTTTTTGATTTACACCAAAATCCTCATGTGGTACATTTGAGTGTCTTTTAGCATAGAAAGGTGCCTGCAGGCCACTTCTTTGAAAGTTCATTTGAGGAAGGGCATT
>NW_015168715.1:324949-342016 GCF_001447785.1 Gekko japonicus
TAAAGGGCTGACTACCTTCTTACAAAAACATCAAACGAACTATAAATGGTTGATACCAAAAGGACTGGTTTTCAAATTCAAAGACAAAAGAGAGAAGATTGACTCCATCTTCAAAGCTCAAGACTTTTTGAAAAAGCATGCCAGTAAAGAAGAAGGTGCAGAACTAGCCAAATGGATGTCGACGTTAAGCGTAGAAGACAGCAGCTCGGAAGGAGAGGTGAAAGACGAAGAAGAAGGAGGAGCGATGGGTCCAAAATATAACCTGAGAGGGAAAAGTGGGAAAGACACTAAAGCTTAAAAATTGCTCTTTTTTTCATTGGACTTTACTTTGGAAGTACAAATGGATACCAGAAGGACAATATTAACATACTAATTATTTTGGTTAACACTATTAGATGAAAAGAAGAATCTTCGATGATGAAGAAAAAGGAAAGGAAAAAAACTGTGGATTCTCTGATTTGACTATAAAAAGTTTAACAGACTAACAGATTACTAATACCACTCACTCTTTTCTTTGTCCCTCTTTATACCCTTCCTTATTTCTAATTCTTAGCGAAATACCTCCCCCTTTCAGGGGAGTCAATAAAGCTTTCAAAAATAATAATAATATGGAAGCAGAGGACTTCTACAAGGACTGGAAAGACTTAAAAGACTACTTGGAAAAATATTGGGATGTAAGAGACAACTTATTTTGCTTTAATAATTATTGAATATAGAACTTAGATAACATGAAAGGATAGAGATATAATTGTAATAGTTGACTAATAGTTACCTAGTGATTTTGTAATGAAGAAGCGTTTGGAGGAGAAAGGTTAAGAAATATGCAGGAGGTCGTAGCACTGTGGGAAGCCATGTAGGGAGGAAAAGGAAGGGGGGTAGGATGTAACGGGTATAAAATGTATAACTAATGTTGGTTGTGATTGATTATATCCTGAATAAAATTTTGTTTACCAAAAAAAACATTACATTGTTTGCCAATACTGAAGACAGGGAAAATACTTCTAATTGGCCAAAGATAAATCAGATGATACTCAGATACAATGTCTGAGTAAACTGGTATATGATTAAAATAAACTTGAAGAGAGAATCACGGTTCATATGACTTCATATGCCTCACAGCAAACAAGCAGAGAAAGTGTTCACTTCTAAAGAGAGGGAAAGGAAAGAGGACCACTTCAACTATGGTAACTAGGGATGTGCACCTCAGAAAAAAATGGTACTTTTTGGAACCGGATATCAAGGAGCCAAACAATATTTGTCTTCCCAGTTTTCTGGGTTCCAAATACTGGTTTGAGATTTGGATCCAGTTTTTCCCCCAGTTTCTCCATTATTTCCTGACTGCCAGAGGGACTATTTAAAAACCAAATTGCACCAAAAATGCAGTAGAGCTGCTGGTGCCTGTCCATTGTAACCCCAAGTTTCGAACAAATTGGACCCAGAGGTCCAATTCTATGGGCTCCTGAACAACGTGCCCCCAGACATCCTCTATTGTTTCCTGGGGGGGGGGGGACTCCAAGCATTCTCCCAGGCAAACAGTAACCAAACATTCAAGAGCAAGCAAAGCAACCACTGGCCAAAAGTCTCTGCAAGCAGACAGAATCAACAAGCCGAAAGAACCAATACATAACCAGGGAATCCCAGCAGAAGCATGGGACAATGACACAAGTCTAACACTCCAAATGTACTGAGAATCTATGCCAATATCAAACTAGAGAATCCTTCACGCCAAACCAAATAAGAATGCTTACAAGCCCAACAAATGTAAAAATCAGAGAATCCAACCAATGTACAACCCAAGAATCTAAGGCAATGTTAAACCTGAGAATCCAAGCAAAGAGCACTGCTGCAAGAAGAAGAAAAGAAGAGAAGAGATTGGATTTATACCCCACCCTTCACTACCCAAAGGGGTCTCAGAGTGGCTTACAAACTCCTTTCCCTTCCCCTCCCCACAACAGACACCCTGTGAGGTAGGAGGGGCTGAGAGAGCTCTTGACAGAAACTGCTCTTTTTCAAGACCTTGGGCAAGCTCTTGCAGAACTATGGCTTGCCCAAGGTCATCCAGCCAGGTGCAAGTGGAGTAGTGGGGAATCAAACCCAGTTCTCCCAGATTAGAGTCCACACACTTAATCACTACACCAAACTGGAACAACAAAACCAAATTCAAGGGACACAAAGCCAAAACAACATGGCAAGCCAATACCAAGTCCCAGGAGGACACATACAGTAAATTTTAAGGGGGGAGGGACAGACCTGGAAGCCTTAAAATGCTGTCTCCTGGTATTTGCAGTTATTTGCAGTTACTCCCATTTCCTGGTGTCCTGAAAAATCCTGGATACCATCCAGAGACCTGAAAATATCCAGCAAACACTGGTATTTTTTGGATATATATTCGGACTGGATATATCTGAACGTACATCCCTAATGGTAACTCTTGATTGTATTATTTTTATTGTCACATTTTTGAGGTCTACATGCTATATTTTATAGGTCTTTTACATCAATGCTCATTTATATATTTGCTGCTGATTTAAATTGCTTATCCTGAGTTTACCTTTTTTAAAAAGTTTCACTGTGAATTTATTTTAATCAGCAACTGGTTCACCAAGTGTTCTGAGAAAATTGAATAAATAATAAATTTCTCTAGGAAGTAGTAACACAATTTCCTGTCTTGATCACCACAGGGCTCATAATTTAGGGTTTCAAGTTTTTTTTTTTTTTTTGCTAACTGACCAAGAGATATATTTATGTTTATTTTTCTTTGGTAAGTTTGTAGTTGAAACAAAACTATAAATATATGCTTCCCATCATAAACACAATTTACATGAGAGGTGTCGAACTCATTTGTTATGAGGGCCAGACCTGACAGAAATGTCACTTTTGTTGGGATGGGCTATGTGTGCCATAAAACGTAAAACCAGGTACCCGAGATATAAACTTTATAAAGGACAGCAACTGGTAAGCTCCGAGTTCATGTGTCCTCACTACAAGGCCCCATGGGCTGGGAGGGGGGTGCAGAGGAAAACCCACATGGGCGGACTGGAGAACCTGCAGTGCAGTGCTGGACAGACACTCCCATGCCCCAATAGACGATTGTTTGCAACAACAACAACAAAAACCCACGTGCAAATGCTGACCCCTGCAGCCTTCTGGGACAGCATCCCTTGAGCTGCAATCTGAGTGGAGAGGTATGAATGCGGCTGCAGTGGCCTCCATCTTACCAGTCCCTGAAGTGAAGGGGTTCTGCTTGACTGCTGCCAACGAGACTGTCCTGCCGTCTTGAAGCCACAAATGGAGTGGCTCCGTCCACCCACTCCCTGAACAGCCTCCTGTTCCCTCCCTTGCACCAGTTGCTCGCGGGCCATGACAGCCCTGGATGGGCCAGTTCCGGTCACTGGGCCTTATGTTTAACACCCCTGATTTACATAGCTAATCATGCCCAAACAAAACATGGACTTCACTAACATGGTGTGGGGTTGAACAGATCCCAAAGTCACAGAAATTTAAAAAACACGGGTTGAATAAAGCAAACCACCAGCTGCCAGAGGAAGGAAAAACCCTAGATTAAGTACTCCAGTTTATTTTTATTTACTTATTTTATTTATATCCTGCCCTATGCCACAAACAGGATCAGGATGACTCACACCATATAATATACAGATTAAAATATAACACTATAAAATTAAAATTTAATTCTGTACAAAGTCACAAGATGAGCAAGAGTAATTTACTGTCCAGTGCACTGGTTGCACAGACAGTACTTCTCTGCTGAAGTAAACTACTGCTGTTTGAGAGAATAAATGTCAATGTCTCAGAATCTTCCAAAACAAGATGTGTGCCCAACAATGGTGTACTCTCAGCAAAGGCAGGATGGTTAGTCTGAGGTGTTAAACATTCAATTTTCCTATTTTATATCTATAAGTAACTGTCCCAGACATTATTGTTGCCATCTGATTCTCTATTAAAGATCTTGTTCGCACATCAAGATTCTTTTCACTGGCCCAGACCTGGATAGCCCAGGCTAACGCTGGCAAGTATTTGGATGGGAGACCTCCGAAGAATACCAGGGTCAAGAGGCAGAGGCAGGCTTTCAAGCTACTTCTCTGAATGTCCTCAGTGTCCCAGTAGGAGTCACCAGAGGTCACCATCACTTCCAGGCACGGGCTCACAAACACAACAACAATGCAAAAATACCCCAAAAAGAGCTTCTTTTCACTTGCTGTTTCAAATAACTTTTAGTTCTCTCTTTAATTATTTCTTTATTTATTGTATGGCAGAGTTACACACAGGAAGCATATAATATAAAATACATAACCAATTTAATACAATGAGTATGCAGACAGATTGGGCAATCCCCCTAAATACTAATATCTAACTTTTCAAGCCACTCAGTCGCAGCTAGGGAGAAGACAAAGAGCTCCGTCACACCTCCCTGGAAAGCACGACACTCACATTCCTGTGACAGATGGACAATAATTTGGCGGGCTACACCACAATCGCATTTGGGTCCTAGTATTTTGCCCCATTTAAACAACAGGTCTGCAAAACTGTCAAAGCCTGTTGGTATTCTATTAGACGTATTCCACACTTTACGTGACAAGTCAAATCCTGCAGGCCTCTTGTTGGTGTTTATCAGGTTATGGATATCAGGTGGAACATGGCTGACTATCCAGACTGAAGTCCCAACACCTGGCAATAAGATCTGCATAAATCAAGCAATCACGAAATTTAATCTCTTTTAAAAAAGAAAACACTGTTCTACTCCATGCCCTTGGTCATCTATACTAATTTGGATGAAGTTACTATCATCGTCAATAATCATGCTTCAGGGCAAAGTTTAAATAAAGGCTCTCTAACAGTTGCACTCACAGAGGATTGTACAGTTCATAGTTTTTAAAAGGACACTTATTGACTGAACCCACACAGGAGCTGTCCATAACACGGAGTTCTGAATTTAAAAAGCAGCTGGTTTGCCAGTTACTGGGAGAGACTATCAAGCAACACCCAGAGAGGCACCCAAAGCAGAAAGAAAAAGTTGCCAAAAATATTTGGCTAATATTGAATTCTATGTGATTTTTTTTTCAGCTACCAAAATATTACAAGGGTTCTCTGAGCACTCACAGGCAGGTAGGAATGAGAAGGGAGGAGAGCTCTCAGAACTCTACAAGGATTCAAAAGTGTCTTCTCTGTTTACATCTTTGTTTGTTTTATTTAGCACAAGTAAACTCATAACATTTAACATTAAATATTAACTTGGACAATTTGTATGAATAGTCTACTACATATATGCCACCTGAATTTTGTAAGAACATCTATTTTGCTATTGGCTTACCAGCCCAAAAGGATCTCTTTAGCCATCTAGTCTATTTAACACGGCTTAAATAATTTCTGGAAATAGTTTAGCACATTTGCTCCAACACTTACTGAATAATGGTCAACACTACATCCATGTATAGCTTTAGCATCTGTTTTCATCCAGTTTTTTAACCAGGACATTTAACACACTGCATGTGTACACAGCAGCTTTTAACGAGGTGGCTTCCCTCTTTCTGGAAGCATTGAAGTTTGCCTAATAAATTAGCTATAACAGCCATAATGAAAGGGTCTCTTTTTACAGACAATTAGTGCATCCTTGAACAGGCACTGAAGTAATTTCAGGCAAGAGCCAAGGATTACATAAAGAAGTTATGCTTGGTGAATCATCCAAGCATTCCAAGGGCAGGACAGCTAGCCAGGCACAATACACAGCCACAACTTGGTTATCTCTCCTTATATATAATTGTGAAGTGGGGTGACACTTTCTGAACATTCCACATGCTCTTAAATCAGTTGACTCCATGATGTGTCACTCAGAAGCTGTCCCTATCTACTGGCTGCGTTGCCTGAGTCCCGCCTCCAACATTCTAAACAGTTTGCTGTTCTTCTCCCCCGCCCCATAGCCAGTCGGAACACAGAGGTCATTTGCATATGTGGCCTGATTGGCCTTTGCCTCTAACATTCTAAACAGTTTGCTGTTGGGAGTCATTGAATGTGTCCTGAGGTAAAATACATATCCCAATCTTCCCTTAAATGGTCACTGGAGTTGCCAATCTCCCTGTGGGGCCTGGAGATCTCCCAGAAATCACCGTGTTCCCCTCTGCCACCCCACCAGACACAGCCAGGACACTCACCTGGAGCTTCATTGTATTTCTTCCCTAGTAGAAGCATATTATCACATCCATTTTTCTCAGACCGTCATTTCATCTAATTCTTTACAAGGTTAGAAGTTTTAAATAAATTTCATTAAGTAAGAAAACTAAGAGAATGAATGACAAACCAGATGGTCTCCAGTTCAAAATCTGCTTCAGCCATAAGAGTCAGCTCACAAAAATCAGCAAAATAAAAGACTTTACCTATTCTGTCTACTTTATGAACCAGTTCATTTTTAAGGTAAAGGTAAAGGTTTCCCTTGCTCAAAAGCCAGTTGAGTCCGACTCTAGGGTTGCGGTGCTCATCTCCGTTTCCAAGCTGAAGAGCCAGCGCTGTCCAAAGACGTTTCCCACCGAAGTGGTCCGGATTGACTTACTTGTGGTACTATTTATGTACTTGCAATTTCTTGCTTTCGAACTGCTAGATTGGCAGGAGCTGGAACCAGAGATGGGAGCTCACTCCAACATGTGGCACTCAGGTCTCGAACTGCTGAACTACCGACCTTCTAGCCTGCAGTTCAGCGCCTTAACCACTTGAGCCACCGCAGCTCATTTTTAGCACTTGGCAAACCACTGTTTCTTACCATCACAGCCTTCTGACTGTAAAATGACAATACTGGCCTACTTTGCAGGGTCATTGTAAACAATGTAATAAAGCAATCTTTTTTCCCATATGTTTGCAGGGTCATTGTAAACAATGTAATAATGAAAGCAATCTTTTTCCCATATATAATAACAACTGTCAAAAAACAAACAGCTTTTACAGTGAAACCTACTTCTAAAAGTAGGTTTCAGCCTCTATGTGGAGAACCTGTGGCTCAGAAAACATGCTTTTATCATTAATTTGATTTAACTTAAGTGTATGTCCTGCCTTTTCACTTGTGACAAATCCTAACCAGTTAAAAAAATACATTAAATCACAATCCTCAGCATCCCAAGTTCACTCCCAGCATCTCATATTGAAAAGACGTGAGATCTGAGAAGGATGGTGTAACAGACAGTAAGTGGTTAATGCTTTAACTTCTCTTTGAAAACCTCCAGTGACAGGGGATTCAAATGGAATTTTACAGTTGATAGTGGCAGTTAAGAATGACAGCTGAGAGGGGAGTGAGAACAGTGAAGGACAGAGTAGCTCCTGAGGGAAACTCAGGAGTTTAAGAAGGAAAATTGGAACTTGTGCATTGCTCCTACCTTCACAAACTTAAGTGTTTGAGACAAAGAAGCTTATGCTTGTTTATTTAAGCAGTGATTGCCCAGAGATCTCTCCACAGTTCTAAAGAGCTGTCTCTATAACAAAACAGTTACCTGATTGCCGCGCCTGTTCACCTTCTAAGTCCTACACCTGTTACCTACCTGACCATTTCCCTTCAAAAGTGAAATAAAGCAGTTTGTTAGTTTTGAATTGCCATCAGCCTCTCATCTGCCATTATCAGACAAAGGCCAAAGAAGTATTTTAGTCAGTCCCTCAACTCCCTAAGCTAGGTCAGCATATATCCATATACATTTAAACAACTGGGTGGGACAGACAGTGAAACAAAGAAGAAAAGGGACTGCCCAGCCCTCCCCAAAAAAGATAAAAGGGAAGAGGGGAATTGTTATAGATGGCAAAGACTTCTGCTCAAGACCTTGGGGAGCTGCAGCCATTCAGTGTACATAGTATTAGGTGAGATGGACCACTGATCTGGTTCAGAATGTGGCATAGTGCAGATGAACAGGACTACTAAGAAAAACGGAGATCACAAAGGAAATCCATGTGCTGGTGGAGGACAGTTGGATACAACAAAACCCTACTGCCAAATCATGAGTTTGGTGTAGTGGTTAAGTTCATGGACTCTAATCTGGGAGAACCAGGTTTGATTCCCCACTCCTCCACTTGCAGCTGCTGGATGACCTTGGGCAAGCCATAGTTCTGACAAGAGCTGTCCTTGAAAGGGCAGTTCTTGAAAGAGCTTTCTCAGCCCCACCTACCTCACATGGTGTCTGTTGTGGAGAGAGGAAGGGAAAGGACTTTATAAACTGCTCTGAGACTCTGAGTGAAGGGAGGGGTATAAATCCAATCATCACCATCACTATCTCCTCCTCCTCAGTTTTACAGATGAAAAAAGGCTATCAAACAGGGGAACTATACTCCAGTGCCATTTGTAGATTCTGGCTTTGATCTACTGGAGGATTTCTATGGACAGAAGGATTGCTACCTGCAGAACACTACTTTTGGGGGGGTCAGCCACACACACTGCACATTGTAGTAGCCTACCATCAAGGTTACCAAGGATGAATGATAGTTGCTTGTTGAAACTGAAGCTGTTGTAACTTCATAGGTTCTCTTTTCTCCCTAGCTGTCACCAATACCCCAGTTGCCTTCAGTATTCATCCAGCTACCTGGTTTCCCCCTAAAATTTTAATGATAAGAAGTCCTTTGCCTAGTACCTATGACAATTCTTACCAAATACTTGGATATTTAATTGGCTGAAAGAGTACTTTTCAGTAACTTATATAACTATTTGGGAAGCCATTTTGCAGTTATTTTGGAGCCTATTCATGACTGCCATTATTACACAATGAAATGATTGTATGAAGCATTTTACAGATCATTGATAATAAATAAAGTACTCATCTCATGTGAAGGCACTATCCATTAATGCTGGCAGACTGATCTGACCTGTAGTTTTAACTTACTGTATTACCTGCTACCTAAGTAAATCTGCAGTACAGTCAAGGTATGGACTTACCAAGCATTTTCTTCAAGCAGTTCCAGAAAAAATTGGGGAGTTGAACAATTTTCCAAATGGTTCTCTGATCTAAAGAAATCTACAGCCTTAGTATTAAAAGAAGGAAAGAAAACAGCAATAATGATTCTGGACTGACTTGGAAAGAACCACCAAAATTATTCATCTCCAGCTATTTGTAAAGGAAACTCCATGGGTTTCCAGCAAAGCTTAAGCTATCACTATCCCAGGGTGGTAGTAACAGCACAGGAAAAAAACTGCTTGAGGGGTGCATGATACAGCTTAGGTTAGCCCCATGAGGCATCATTTGGAGGGTGCCTTCCAGACCTGGACCTCAGTGCCTTCATGAACCTAGGACAAGGACCCCATGAGGGATGCCATTACCCTCAACAGAAAGGCCCATTGGCTACAGGAACAGAAAGTGGTGTACCTCCCTTGAGCATTATGAAGGCTTGGCAAGGAAAACTCTGAGCCATACACATGTGACGGCTCTAGGCTCAGAGCCAGGGTGGCCTTGCCTATAAAATCAGTGATGAACAGAAGAGGTCTGACTGTTTTGCATCCCACCAATCACCTGCACTGCAAATGGGTTTGACCACTGAGAGCTGCAAATCCCTCCCTTTTGGACTGATGAAAATAAACTTGGCCCTTTATTATCCCATCTGAAGAGGTGGCTCCCTTTATTGTGCATTTGCATTAGAATATCATTCATCTCCAACCATTTGGTATGGCTCAAGAGAATTCACTGTGTGAATTCATAGTTATAAATTCTTTATCAGGTCATTAGATCTCAGGGACATAACTTGCAAAATCTGGAAAGACTAGACACCACCAAGCACTCAGACAGCACTCACACTCTAGAGTCTCATCTCATTACAAGATATTTCCACAGTGGAGGGCTGAGTGTGTTTAGTCAAAGTTTGCATACAAAGGCAATGCAATCCAATTCAGGGGAAGGAGTCCAAGTTTTAACTTCGCCTTTCTCCAGCCCAGGGACTGAATTCTTCACAGGGGTGCTTTAGGGCAAATCCTGAACCTGCTCGTCAATATGTTCTTGATTTTGTTATGCTCAAGAGTCTATGAATCTAGTATCAAGGACCTGAAATTGTATTGACAGAAAGCTCTTCTACATAACTAATAAAAGGCTACACAACTAAGGGCTGTGCCATCCCTTCTAACTTCATTTATATACTAGGAGCAGGGCCCATTGTGGAGGCAAATGCAACAAGCTCTAGCTGGGCCGCTGGCTGCCAACCCCTCCGTGAGAAGGGGTGGAGGCGGCCTCGTCTGTCAGGTCCAGCGGCGAGAAGAGCAGCACCGGTCTGCCACCAGAGTCGGGCAGGAGAAGGGATTTGGCGCGGATGTGGGTCTGCATCATGGAGGCCTCTCAATGTGTTCGGCGGTGGTGCTGGCGGTGGCAGCAGGGCGCAGTGTGGAGCAGCATCACAGCCACTTTGTGTGAGTCAGATGACTGATGACAGGGCTGCTGGTGGGAGAGGCGGCCTCCTGGTGCAGCAGCAGCTGCCGGCCCACTCCCACTCCCTCCTTGGCTGCTTCCGAGGCCGGTGACGCCTCAGCGCAGTCGGCCCATGCCATGGAGTGGTTGTGGAAGCAGGCCGGGGCAGGCAGGCAGGCAGGCAGGCAGGCAGGAAGAGGCGCTGGCCTCCAGCTCCTCAGGGCTGTGCATGAGGAAGAAAGAGGAGATCAAGTGCGGCAGGGCTGGGCTGAGGTGGCACTGGGACATCAAGTCGCCTGGGCAACCGCCGGCGTGGGAGTACCCTGTGGGGCCCCCGTCTGCTTGGCTGCCACAGAGGTGGCCGCCTCAGAGCTCCGTGGCTTGCTCCTGCCGAGTGCCAGAGACAGAGGGGGCGGCGGAGGGGGGGGGCCCAAGCACAGGAGGGAGTCTGTTGGGCGGTGCTTCTCTTCCCGCCCAGGTGTCCGAACATTTTTGACCTCTCATTCCTCTTCCCCGCATCTCCCAGTCAGCCTGCTCACTCTCCAGCCACCGGAGTGTCCGTCCCGTGGGCTGGCTCAGAGCACACTGAGCCCGAGACGCTGGCGGCTGCCTCTGTGGGCGGGACGGAGGCAAGGGAGCCAGCCAATGCAGCTAGGGGACCCTTCAGAGTAGCAGGCGAGGGAGCCAAAGGCTGTGGGAGCATGCGCAGGGGAGATGGCAGTTGATTCAACTGTATCTTTTCCTTGTATTTCCAGCTTGACTATACAATTTGCAGTCAGTGCAGATGCCAGATGCCACCTTCTCAAGAGAAGGGCATTGACAACTATGTAGAAGGACACTGATAACTTGAGACAGAAATTACTCTTGGCCAGCAATGCAGACATTTTTTAGAAGAATTGGCAGTCTTCCTTTTCTTCTTCCTCCAAAGAACTAGCATTCTATTTTAATGTATTAAATAACAGAAGAACACCAAGGAGCAAAAAATTAATCAACTTTTGCCAACATAAAATTGGCACTCTTTGGAATGCAACTAACCTTACAAATACTGCAGAAACAAGAAATCACACAATGCCTTTTATTAGGACCGACTAAATTATCTTGAAATAATGTACAAGCTTTTGAGTACTCCAAAACTTGCCATCAGGTTGAAAGACTACATTCAGTTTTTTCCTAAACAAACAAAAGACAGATGCCTCATCTGGAAAACTGATTAAGCTTCAAATGTGATTTTGTTTATGGGGGCTGCTTGCCTTCTAATCAGTAGGTAATATTACTGGAATTGGTTTTCATTGACTCCCAGCACTACACATTAATTTAACATGCAGCTTCGATAATACAACTATCACCACATTTTTCTTTTTTTCCTCCAAAGTACAAGAGAGCTGTTTGTTTCTTTCAGTGCTTGAGACATTTGACTAACTGCTGCCTTTTATATTCACAAAGGGAAAAATACCATTTTTGTTTCCTTCCCTTCATCCCAGGAGGCTTTGGTACAATATGAAACTAGTGCTACCAAGTCCAATTAAGTCTGCAATACATTCTTTATTCCATTTTAACATCGCAAGCTGCAGGTTTGGTGATTTGTAACTATGAATCCACAACACACTGAAGCAACCTCTTTCCTCCTCTCCCTCCACCATGCCATTTTGTATTTTTGTACTGCATGTCCTCCCAACAAAGAGTTGTGAGGAACTGGAAAGTTTCATACTACTTTGTAATATTTTAGATGGTCCAAACAAAAGGGATGATGTGATATCTCAGGAACTTTTCTTTAGACCAGCTATGCTACTTACAGTATTATGAAGATGCAAGCCAAGAAATACTGGGTATTATTTAATAAGCATGTTGGAAAATAAATGGGTGCAAATTTACTTCTGTTAAGGAACTGAACACCATTTTTCTGTCAAGTAGCCCACTATTTCCCTGCATTTCCTGAGGCCACAACAAAGTAAGAGATATATACTGGGAAAGGGCTAATTTTAAAATGTTTTAAAACACTTATAGTCGCTTAAAAATAATTTAACTTTGTGGCTCTTTCATTTAAAACTGGAGTGTATGAAGTAGTGCCTGGAGCCTGGAGAGGGTGAGGTTTCAGGAGGCGTGGGACCTCGGACAGGTACAAAGCCATAGAAAGCCCTCCAAACCAACCATTGTTGCCAATCTCCAGGTGAGGGCTGGAGATCACTCAAAATTACAACTGTTCTTTAGGTAGCAGAGATCAGTTCCTCTGGAGAAAATGGTGGACTCAGTGTCATTATACCCTGCTGAGGTCGCCACAGCAAATTGAGTGTCCAAGGCTGGGGCACCCGCCCAGAGCCTCTTTCTAGAGCTCGTTGTATTTATTTCCACAACAAGCCTTTTTTCTAGTTATGTATAATATGAAAACTGGCACCAAGGGAGTCAGTTCTGACACAGATCGTCTATGCTTGAGAACTCTCTGTCTCTCAATAAACAAATCACTGACAAGAGAGTGTTGTTGGGAGTGAGTTTCTCCAAGACCTGACAATGCCTAATCTAGCAAGACTTTTGTACTGATCCTTTATGGATGGAATGAGTAGATGGAGGAAGGGGGAAAGGAAAGAAAGAGAAATGACAACATAGAGAATACAGTTTCAGCTCTCACTAACCCCAATGGAAGTACTGGAGTACATTATTTAAATGATCACACCTTTAGAATTATGAATGACTATTACAGGGCCAAATTAGCTATGATGGAAGGATACACATGGACTGAAAAATATGTTTACCTATACATGCCTAAAGCAGGAAGTAGAGGGTACTTTTTTAACAAAAACAAATTAAAGGGCAAAGGGGGACTCAACTCTGTCCTACCTTAATTTGCTGCATTCCACCTTTCAGCATTTTTCTTCCAGACAATCGTGCTCTTGTGGCCCATTTTTTTAAAAAAATAGGTCCTCAATCCCACTTTAGATGTGAATAGGTGGACATGTATATACATCTCAGGCCCCCACCTAGAGATCAACAACCTGAGTACTGGTTGTCTCTTTCCTCTAATGCAACTTTCCTCAAATGCAAGAACCCCTTGTGTGAGAGGAAAGTACTTCCTCTAGCAGAAAAGGGAGCCAACTTGATGTATTTTATGCACCTAACACCAGTAATGTTTAGCTATGATACAAAAATACTGCACATATGAAGCCCTACATGGCTTCAAAATTTCCAACTTGATTTAAGATGAACTTACATGCACAGTCTGTGTTTTATTTTTGGAAGATGTCACCCCCCCACACACACACAGATGTTCCCCCACATACACCTTTTGCCATCACCAAGGCTCACGCAAGATGCTTCTCAAATTGCACTAAGTAATTTGTGTACATGTGAATGTTCAAATAAAATCTGGATGTACACATTTTTTGCATGTTTACCTGGATATAGGCCAGTGTATGTATCACTATGCTGAATGTACTTATGGTTTAGGGCAGGAGCAAATTTCCTCCCAGCCTGATTTTGTTAAACATATAATATGCTGGAATCCTGTGGCACCTCAAAAAATAAGGACTTCTTAAAAATTCTAGCATAACTTTTCATAAATTATAGCCCACTTTGGCAGATATATATATAGTAGGACCCCACTAAGCATGTATATAAAATACATTATGAAGGGGAAAAAGCTGTAAACAGTGTGTCAAAACACTGTGAAATGCGGGAAGTACAAGGTGAAATGTAATTTACTTTATCACTAATTACTGGTATTGTTAACAGTATCTAATTCTGTTCATTATTTGCATTTGACATCATATCACTAGCTTTACTAAACTAGTTCACACATATAAATTGTCCGCTAGTAGGGACTCACAGGATAGCCAGCCGTCAGCTAGGGTCTGGAAATCTCCTGAAATTACAACTAATTTCCAAATTGCAGAGATCCGCTCCCCTGGAGAAAATTGCTGCTTTGGAGGGTGGACTCCAGGGCATTATACCCCACTGAGGTCCCTCCCCTCCCCAACCCCACCTTCCCCTGGCTCCATTCCCAAACCGCCGCGCTGGTGCAGGTACAGGAGATTTTACAGCCTTCCCCACATACCGAGAGCCCAGAAGTTCGTCACAATTAACACTCAGGTTAACTTGGCCACTCAGGTTAACTCGGTCAGCTCTGAAGTGCCCAAGTGCTAGAATAAAACCTTAGTCTTCAAAGTACCACAAGGCTTCCAGTTCTGCTGCAGAAGACAAACATAGCTGTCCCTTCAATATAGTGCACTTCTGAATCATGCTGCTTTTATTTTATGTTCTTTACCTATTCATGCCTCAAGCCATTTCAAAATGCATCCTTCTCCCAGACAGGTTACAGAGAAAAAATGCATACAACCGTTCTCTTCCACACTTGATTACAGTTTTAGCAATCTGGTACTTGAACCATCAATCTAATCCACTTGTACTGACTCAGTGACCAACTCAAAAGTTACCTTTCAAACCCACCGATCTAATTGTATTGTTTCCAACACCCTGCTAGCAACTTCATTTCAGTATTGCTATTAGTCCTGTTCATTCCATTCATTAACCCAGGAGCTAAAGGCTACAGCTTCAAAGCCTCAATGCTGCAAAAAGAAAGTAATCAAGGAACCATGCCACGCTATCATGTCATATATTCTGGCTTCCTTTTTCCACGTCAGAGCCAAATTTGTGTCCTGGCTCTATACTGTTAACACAGATTGTTGGTTTTAATTCCAGGGCATCAAAATAAGCCATTCATATAATGTTAGTTTCAGTGACTTATTTACTGTTCTCTTGCATTCCCTCTACACACAAGGGAAGTGAGCCTCTCTGGAGAGTTTCTGTACAAGTTCTACTAGTGTGTCTTCTATCATTCGTACATTCACTTTGTTATTTACTTGGCAATTCCAGTACAAACAGCTAATTAAAATATGCTATATTTGAGTTTCAGATTAGCAGAATTATTTTCTGAAGGGAAAATGCTCAGATTAATAGACTACAATAGGGTAGCCAACCTCCAGGTGGTTGATCTCCTGCTATTACAACTGATCTTCCGATGCCAGAGATCAGTTCACCTGAAGAAAATGGCCACTTTTGGAAGGTGGACTCTATGGCTGAAACCCCACCCTCCTTAGGCTCCACCTCCAAAATCCCCAGGTATTTCCCACCCTGGAGCTGGCAACCCTAGGCTACAAACAATTCAGGACAAAAGATAATGGCCACACCTACTTTGAGATGCTGTGTGTACCTTTCACATTGCTCCCATCACAATTGCAACTAGGGTTGCCAGTTCCAGGTTGAAGAATTCAGGAAAATTTGAGGGTGGAGCTTATGGAGGGCAGAGTTTGGGGGAAGGGAGGCTGCTCAGCAGGGATCTGATTCCCTAGAGTTCACCCTCCGAAACTTCAATTTCCTCCAGGGAAACTGACCTCTGCATTTTGGAGATCAGTTGTAATTCCAGATCTCCAGTCTCCATCTGGAGGCTGGCAACCCTAATAACAACTCAGATTCTTTGCTCCTCCCTTACAACTTCTACCAACATATCCTAACGTACCCTCCAGAAAACATACCCCCAATACCTATCCTAGTGAGTGCTGAAATCAAACAGTGGTGTATAAAAAACAGAAGGTTGAATCCTAAGAACAACTTCTGCCCCCATTCCTTCAAGGCATAAAAAGAACTTGAAACACAGGATTCTACCAACATATCCTAACGTACCCTCCAGAAAACATACCCCCAATACCTATCCTAGTGAGTGCTGAAATCAAACAGTGGTGTATAAAAAACAGAAGGTTGAATCCTAAGAACAACTTCTGCCCCCATTCCTTCAAGGCATAAAAAGAACTTGAAACACAGGACTTGAGAACTCGCAATATTAGAAATAGATATTATAGTTTTGATTGTGTTTTCTGTATAACTGTGGTAGAGGAATATTTTCATGTATTTGCTGTATGAAGATTACTTAAGCACTTGTATTTAGAGATGCTGGAACAGAGACCAAGCTGTGACATTGTATAGAAAAATTGCTTTCTGCTTTCTATATCCACATGCCTTCTCCTGTGATTACATTATGATAACATGCTGTGTCTTATTTCCTGTTGCAAGCCAAATGGTGAGGCCACATGGCCTCAATAGCCATGCCATAAACCCACATTCTTTCACACTTTCATGCCAAAAGCCAGACTTCATGGCTATACTTTCTGGCCCACATGCGACACGTCACGTGCACAATGAAGTAGCTGGAGTTTGGGTCAGCTGACTGCAGGCAGGGTCTCCAAAATTCCAGCCAAACCCACAAACCTGATGTTAGCAACCATGGCAACCAACAATTGGGCACACCCATGCCCACTCGCAATTGGCTGATGGCCACATCTAATTTGTGACTGGAATTGGGGTATAATTGTTTGATTCCTATGGGAGTGAGCTCTCTTGCTCTCTCCCCTGTCATTGTCTGTTTATTGCACCTGAAATGCTATCTCTTGGAAGACAAAGAGTTGCTTTGTGAACTGGAGCACATGGTTGTGCAAAGATGGGATTTCCCTTCAAAATCCCTTGGACTATCCTGGACTGTGGATGTTCTGACTTGGTAACTATGAATCATTAATGTTTAGTTAAGGCAAACAGCCTTTGTTATTTTTGTAATCTCTGGTAGTCTATGCTAAGATCTGTACTGAATAAAGATCCTTCTTATTTCTAATTTGTCTCTGATGTCGTAACTTGAACTCCAAGGCTAAATCCGGTGGCTAAC
>NW_015168715.1:342358-345153 GCF_001447785.1 Gekko japonicus
GAAGCGAGGGCCGATCAGCGAGCCGAGCGGCCCTCGCTGCTTTTTCTCCCTCCCCCCGAATCCAAAGCGAGGGCCGAGCAGTTCTCTTTCCTTCCCCCCCGGCTCCGAAGCAAGGGCCGAACGGCTCACCGCTCGGCCCTCGCTGCTCTTCCCCCCCCTCCCGGCTCGCCGCTCGCCTCGCTGTTCTCTTCCCCCCGAAGTGGCGGTGGCGAGGGAGTTCGCAGAGCGTTCCCTGTGCATGCGCAGGGGACGCTCTGTCACTTTTTAAGTATCCCCCGATCACTTTTTAAGTATCCCCCTGATATTTTTCCCGGGGGTTTAGATTTTTGTGCACACCTGGGGACTGCCCCAAGTGTGCACAAACATCTCCCTCCCCTCCAGGTCCCCCTGATGTGCGGAAATAAGTATCCGCACACCAGGGGGCGACTTCAGAATTAGATATATAGATAGTTTTGATGGTGTTTTCTGTATAACTGTGGGAGAGGAATATTTTCATGTATTTGCTGTATGAAGATTACTTAAGCACTTGTATTTAGAGATGCTGGAACAGAGACCAAGCTGTGACATGTATCCAGTTTTGTGCATATTCTTAAGAAAAAACAGGTCCTCAAAATGTTAAGTAGTCTGATTTCTGAAAGCCACAATATACATCCAAACGAAACAGTTATCTTAGGGCCACCATACACATTCCAGTAGATGCACATTAAAGAGCTCCAATCCTGTTATATGGTGAACTTTTCCCAACCTGCCGATAAGTAAATGCTGTAGGGAGCTAATTTCAGCTGCCATTCTCATAGCACATTTCTTCTAGTATATACACCAGGGGGAGGGGGAGAAGCTACATGGAACAGAAGCAAATTAATGATAAATTTTACTGGCCATAGCTTCTAATACAACATACCCAACAGTCTAAAGTTTACTACAGTACAAACATTATGCTTCCAGAAAATGAGACCTGGGTTTGTTTGCTTTTTAAACAGGATTACAAAAAAAAAACTGCAGGAAGGGAGAGCCTTTGGTGGACAGAAGGGTCATGGACAAAAATCCATCACAGGACACTTGGCAAACTGTACAAGAAACCAAAGCTTCACACTCCAGTATACATTCTAATCAGACATCCTCTGAAGACTTCTAAAAGTCCATGGTAATCATGAGGTAGCAATAGCAAGCCTGTAGCACACAGCAGTGCATTAATCTTTAATTAGAATGGAGAGCAATGAATAAACTTGCTCCAACAACCATCAAAATATGAAAATATCAGTTTCAAAGGTGTTTATAAGACAACCTCTCCCATGGTTTTAAAAGTAAAAAGGTAAAGGTAAAGGTTCCCTTGCTCGAAAGCCAGTCGAATCCGAAGATAGCATACAGAGAAAGAAGCCCAACTGAGGGGGGGAAATCAGCATAGCTTTGGTAAAGGTGCAACCTCTCAAAGTCTGCTAAGAAGCATGTGGAGATGGTGAACTGGCAGATATTATATCCTTGGACATCCAAAAAGTGTTCGACCAAGTCCCTTGACCAAGGTCCTAATAAACTTAGCAGGGGACATCAGCATCTCTTGTGGACTGGAAAAATGCTTAAACAGGAAGTGGAAGGTAGGAGGAAACTGACAGTTTTGCAATGGAAGGGGGAAGGGGGAATCCACAAGGGTCAGTACTGGGACTAATGGGTCGAAGGCTGGAAGGGCACCGAGCTTTTCTATATCTCAGGGACCTTCCCTTGATGGTCTGCCTAGACCCACCGCTATACTTTCCCCTCCCCAAGAGCACCGGAATCTGCTGCGCCGGCATAGCTGTATCCGCCGGTCAATTCCGTAGTCACTACTGCTGGTTTTGGCTACAATTCGCCAACAGACGGCTTCCAACAGCGTTAGGTCTAATCACGTTTAATCGAAGGTCCTTACTCTCTCCCTCTCCTTACTCTATCACTCGCTAGTTCCCTGAAGTACAAAAAAATGGTTCACTAATGTACAGTATATAGCCCTATTCTCACCCCACCAGGTCTAATCGGCAACCACTCCTAGGTTGTTCTTCTAGAGACCGTTGCTACCCTATACCCTAACCCGCCCATTCAGAGAAGGGTTATTATTGCAACTTCATTCACAGAATGATCGTTAGCTTAATATAATACAATAAATAGTTTAACACAAATCATTGCTAACAACTAAACAGTAACGGTAGTTACAGTTCACTTATCATAATTCATTTCTAAAAACCTGGCAATAACAATCATTCTCATTTGACTACTGACTCTAGCGTCCCACCATCCCTTCCACTCTTCCATCCTGCACAACAGGGATCACTATTGGACCCAACCCATTTACTTCACACAACAACCCCACTTCTCTCCCTAGCTCTCAGATCTTATAGGTCTAAACGTTCCAGGCGCTCCACAAACTGGCATACAAGGCTCCTTCAATCTTCGTCCTCTTCTCACAGGACCACTCCGCCCCTACAGGACAGTAGGGAGCTCTCTCGATCTCTGCCCTCTCTCACAGGGCCGCACCACACCACAGGACAGTAGGGGGGGAGGGACTCCTCGTCCTTCGCCCTCTCTCACAGGGCCACTCCACCGGTCTTCGCCCTCTCTCACAGGGCCACTCCCCCACCTCAAAACTGTGGACTTGGTTATGTCTCCCGACCTCCCGAGGGGCTCTACTGATCGACCTACCCCATCCACCTCCTTCGACTGTGCCCGAAGCCGCGACAGTTCCCCGTCAACCATCAGCCAGCCTGGGGCCTCAGGGTCTGGGGGAGAGGCTGCTCCAAACGACTCCACTAGCTCGCTCCACCTCGCCG
>NW_015168716.1:0-4332 GCF_001447785.1 Gekko japonicus
AGGGCATTAGTTTACATTGTGACTTCTAAGTTGCAATTTAAAAGCAGGGGGAATGTATTTGGTCCTTTAAAACTTTCATCAGCCTCACTCAATAAAGTTCCCTCCTCTCCCTTTGAAGGTTTCTTCTTTCTCGGCCTCCCTCCTAAATACTGCGACACCCATGGTACGGAGATAAAAAGTGAAGGAAATTTTTTTAACATTCTAGGAACTTTGTTTCTGAGCTAAGATTCGAAGAATACTCTTGAGAATAATTCTCTCTCTGCTGAACTAAAATGACCTTCCTGACTGGCAAGCCCATACCTACTGCGGGGCCCATGGGGCCCGCCCCACCCTGTGGTTTTTACAGGCCCCTCCCCAATCTTCGGCTCCCCCCCCAAAGCATGCACTCCTTCCTCCGGCTCTAGGCTGGCAAAGCACGCTCATGTCTCCCCATCTGCCCGGGCGGCAGCAGCCAGCCTGCCTGTCTGCCTGCTAAAGCTGGCCTCCTTTGATTACCATGGAGCTCATTAACATACACTCACAGGGGGTTAACCCTTCCCCAGCCAGCGGCTCCCGAGCTCAGGCCTGCCCAGTTTGCAGCAGTCTCCGGACCCCTCTCTTGGCTCTCCCACTGGTGACGTCAGAGCAAACAAGTAAAATCACGGGCGGGGGGGGGGCTGAGAAAGGCTGGCATTTGTTTAAAAATAGATCCGCAGCCGTGTGTCCCCGCGGGCTCCAGGAAATGAACGCACCCACCCACAGTGAGGAAACCACCTTAAGGGGTCCCTTCCCTATAAGAAACAGAGGTGTGTGTGTGTGTGCAAAGCAACAGAATTCCAAGTCAGGGCTGAAGAATTGGGGCTGACACAGCAGCTCCGTTTGTTCAAGGGAGACGAAAGGCAACCAGCAGCCGAGTGGAATCCTCGCCCCCTGGATTTCTTTGCAGCACCGGGGGCTACATAACGAGTCACCCATTGGTAGTAGGGCTAGAGTTCCAGGGGAATGACCTGCCCTTGCAGGGGGTTGGGGAGGGATGCTGTGGCCACTGGGCATTACCCCGCCATGCCCTGGAGCCTGGGCGTGTGTGCAGGGCTGCCTTAGGAGTTCCACCAATGAAATCAAAGTTAATTTAATTAACTTTGATTTAATTGGCTGGCAGCCCCCCCAGGCCCCCTACCGCAAAACACCTTAGCTACGGGGCTGCTGACTGGCATCCATTTGCATTTCTAACTGATGTAAATGTCCTCACTGAAATCCCTTCAGCCATTCCACTCAGACATTCCTGAGTGACCCAGAACCCGCCATTTGCATTTCTAACTGATGTAAATGTCCTCACTGAAATCCCTTCAGCCATTCCACTCATACCTGTGAATTGTGCCATGGCACTCGCCAGAAAGGGGTTAAGACAGCAGTTGTGGACCCTCCATTTCAGCCCAGAAAAGAAAGCCTCTGGTTTCTCAAACATCTCCTTCTTTTCATACCTAAAGAGAAACACATTAATGGATCATTCATCCAAACCAGCATTCCTCAGAGGAGCAAAAGAACAAAATGGGAAAATATGCAGAACCAAGACAGCGAACCGCTGAAAGTGTAGCTAAGCCACAGGCAGGAGAAGAAATGCAAAAGGCGCTGTGGGTAGGCAAGGTTGCCTCACTGTAGGCATCAAAGGAGACCTTATGAGGAATTATTTATTTATTTCATTATATTTATATCCCGCCCTCCCCGCAAGCGGGCTCAGGGCGGCTTACAACAAGGCACAAAGTGCATACAGTATATAAAATAGGTAAAACAGTCAAAATTCGTTCCATCAGGATGCAAGAATAGAAAAATCCCAACGTCTTGCATACCAGAGGGGGAGGGCTAGGGCCATAGATGGATGTTACTCGCCCCCCCCGGTGGTATTGCTCTATAGTGAGGCGGTGGTGGTAGTGGCGGTGGCGGCTCCTACTCGAAAGCCTGGCGGAAGAGCTCCATCTTACAGGCCCTGCGGAACTGCAGAAGGCCCCGCAGGGCCCTGATCTCCTCCGGGAGCTCATTCCACCAGATAGGAGCCGCCACTGAAAAGGACCTGGCCCTCATTGCCGCAAGCCTGGCCTCCTTGGGGCCCGGGGTCACCAGCCGGTGTTGTGACCCCCACCGAAGTGCTCTTTGGGGCATATGTGGGGAAATGCGGTCCCTCAGGTATGTCGGACCCTGGCCATGTATCTTTCCTTATTTCTTTGTTTATATTAAAAATATACTGATGTTGCCTCTCCACCCAAGTTGGAGTCCCCGTGGCAGCTGTCAATCAAAAGCACCAAAACAAGCTTTGAAATGCAAAACAGCTAAGGAGAAGATAAAAACAGGGAGGAAGGTCTCGTGAGGGAAGGCCAAACAGTTCAGCAAAGTTCTTCACAGATGGGTGCCAGATCATAAGGGAGGGGAACAGAAGAATCTCCCTGAGAAGGAGATTCGATAATTTTGGAGCCATGACCGAGAAGGCACTCCAGACATCCCCTGCTGTTTCCTCCTCACAGGACCCCAGTGATGAAAGAAGAAACTTAATGGCAATTGCCCATGGCATCATTTCTGTGGCTGCTGCTTGAGAACATGTGCAGAAACCCTGATCTGATGTTGTTCCGATTTTGTGTTTCTTTTGAATTTCTCAGAGCATATGCTTCCGATACATTTTATGGACTTCTCAGCCTCTTGGTCTCCAGACCTACCTCTTTAATTGGCCCTGTCACCCCCTAGAGAGTTCAGTGAATTAGCAGGGCAGTCCGAAAGCAGAGTGACACCTTTCTAAGTACGCAGAAGTCAAGGGACTGAGTCACTCTGCTGAGGGCTGCCCTGTAATGGGCTGTTCTGAGTCAGCCGATAATTCCCCTCTTGAAGGAGTCTGTGCTGATGGGTGAGACGGGGGGGGGAAGGATTCCACCTCCCCTCCACCTTCCATGTGGTAGAGTGAACTTGATGTGAGTGCCCAGAATGTCAACCTAATAACCCAGAATGTGTTTTAAGCCCAGTGGACAAATGGTTAAAAACATCTTTTTTATGCATGTCCAAATAAAGTAGTAAATATATTTAGGAGGTAAAGCTACGGAATAAAAAAATCGAAAGAACGGGACAGTTTTCTTGCTCCCTAAAATGTACGAGAGTTTTGGTGTCTCCTTCCTTGGAGACAGACCATCTTTCCCTCAGCACACAACAAGACTTCTCAAGATTCTCAAGGCTTGCTCCTTCCTGCCCGTATTTCAAAGCTGAGCGGCCTCTGATCTCTCAGAAAGTGGGGGGGGGGAATCATTCAAACTTCCCACCAAAGGAGGACTTCAGCAATAAACTCCTCTCCCAGGTTCAGAGGAGCAGTCAGGTGTGACGTGTGTCTCTGACATACAGAGCCACCCCACCTCCAACCCTTCCCCCCCATCCTTCCGATATAATATATAACTGGGAATCACTGCGTCCCACTGATTTTCCTCATCCCACCACGTTTCTGAAATACCCACAATGTCTATTTTCCCCTCCAACACCAAGCACTCCAACTCCCCCATTTTACTCGGACACTTCTAGCATTTGTATAGAAACAGCTGTAATTTCCCTTACAAGTTAAGCCTGCATCCTTCCTCTTGCTATCTCGAGACGTTGCCAGGCAGTCCATGTCACTAGCCATGGCCTCTGTGGACAATTTCAATCCACCTCCCTGTAGAAAAGCAACAGGTACCCCCTCATCTCTCTGAGATGAGCCAACCCGAACCAGAGACTTTTCATCTCCTATCGGCTTTCCCCCAATATTCAGTTTAAAAATTGCTCTGCCACCTTTTTGATTTTAAGCGCCAGCAGCCTGGTTCCTTCTCGGGACAAGTGGAGACCGTCTCGCCTGTACAGCTCCCTCTTGTTCCAAAAAGCATCCCAGTGCCTAACAAACCTGAACCCTTCCCCCCTACACCATCGTCTCATCCACGCATTGAGACTCCTGATCTCTGCCTGTCTCTCCGGCCCTGCGCGTGGAACAGGTAACACTTCTGAGAAGGCTACCTTGGAGGTCCTGGACCTAAGTTTCCTGCCCAGCAGCCTAAATTTCTCCTCCAGGACCTCACGACTGCATTTCCCCACATCATTGGTGCCGACATGCACCACGACCACTGGCTCCTCCCCAGCACTATCTACCAGCCTATCTAAAACACGCATAATGTCCAAGTACACGGGTTCACCACCCAGCTGTCTACCTGCCTAAGGATCGAATCACCCACTACCAAGAGCCCCCCTTCCACCCTGCCCAGGGATGGTTCCTTGGTGCAAAAGGATACCCGCAAAAGGAGTTGAGAGTTGTTTGCCATTTTTGTATTTGAAATGGAGGTATTTTAATAGGAAGTG
>NW_015168716.1:5741-5892 GCF_001447785.1 Gekko japonicus
TTTTGCCTTCACTGACCTCAAAGCCTTTATCCAGAGCCTTGACTGTTGACCACCTATCGGATATCTGTTTTGTGTCTGGAAACTCAGACTGCAGTCCCACTCTGCAGGGCTGACTTTTCTTGTTAATTCCCTGAGAAGCCGGGAGACTTGT
>NW_015168716.1:6127-21127 GCF_001447785.1 Gekko japonicus
GTTTCTTTTGAATTTCTCAGAGCATATGCTTCCGATACATTTTATGGACTTCTCAGCCTCTTGGTCTCCAGACCTACCTCTTTAATTGGCCCTGTCACCCCCTAGAGAGTTCAGTGAATTAGCAGGGCAGTCCGACAGCAGAGTGACACCTTTCTAAGTACGCAGAAGTCAAGGGACTGAGTCACTCTGCTGAGGGCTGCCCTGTCATGGGCTGTTCTGAGTCAGCCAAGAATTCCCCTCTTGAAGGAGTCTGTGCTGATGGGTGGGTGGGTATGAATTAGTTTGTTCTGGAGCCTTCTTTCCTGAGCTACGACAAAAATGTGTGAGTCAGAGGCTAAGGAACTGTGAACTAGCTCACACTAACTCAGCTTAGAGGGAACACTGCTCTTGACCCAATCTAGATGGGGGGAAGGATTTCACCTCTCATCCACCTTCCATTTGGTAGAGTGAACTTGAAGTGAGTGCCCAGAATGACACAATAAACACTCAGAATGTGTCTTAAGGCCAGTGAACATCGGACTAAAAATGTCTTTTCTACACACACCCAAATAAAGTAGTAAATAGATTTAGGTGAAGCTACAGAATACAAAAATCGAAAGAACAGGACAGTTTCTTGCTCTATAAAACATACAAGAGTTTTGGTGTCTCCTTCCTTGGAGCACATAACAGATTCTCAAGGCTTGCTCATTTCTGCCCCTATTTCAAAGGGTCCCTCAGAAGCTAGGAGGCCTCAGATCAATCGGGGGGGGGGGGCTCATTGAAACTCCCCACCAAAGGAGGACTTGACCAACAAACTTCTCCCCCAGAATAATCAGAGGAACAGTCAGGTGTGATGTGTATGTAATGTGATGCTTCCATGCTGTGCCCATCTTCAGTATAATGGAATCTAAACCAGGACTCCCCATTGTGGTGCCCATAGGTGTGATGCTGTCTGCCAACACCTTTCTTGGGGTCCACAAGATGTTTTAAGAAAGTGGGCAGGGCCAGGTGGGGCCTTTGCCCAGCAAAGCTTTTGACTGGCCACTTGGGATTTGATTGGCTGGGCAGAATTTAAAAACAGGGCTTTGACTGTATGACTGAAGGTAAGCTACAGCAGCCATTTTGTGGCTGGCTCTGCCTCTTGTGGCAGCCATTTTGTGGCAGCCACTTTTTGGCTGTGCCAGAATTCCAAAGGTGCCCACAGGTGTAAAAAGGTTGGGGTCCCTGATCTAGACAGACCACTGGTTTGATTAACGAGGCTCTTCTTATCTTCTTATGTCATGCTGCTGGAATGCTGGAACCAAGCTAGCCGAAGATGAAGTCCATCTCTGATTACCTTTCCCTCCTCTTTCTGCATGTATTTCAAGTCTGCGTGGGTTCAGAGCCAGGAGCCCTTGGGTGCAAGGGGAAGGGCAAGAAACCCTGGTTTCACAGCCTGGGACCTGCGATGGTCAGCTTGGTGGATTTGGAACAACCCAGATTCATTGTAGCTTTTTGGTGTTTGTCTAGGGTTTTTTTTATGATGAAGATTTTTTCTTTCTTTTGTGGAAGCCAATTAAGGTTAATTTGGGAGAAATGCAGCCTGAAACCAGTGAAGCATCTGAAGTCCTGCATGCTCTCCCATGGAGCCTAAGGGCCAATGACTTCTCAGGCTGTCTGAGGGTTGCCGGTTGCCAGTTGCCCATTGATGGCAAGGAAGCTCCCACCCCCACACTCCATTCACCACACTTGATCAATTGAGCACTGAGAGAAAAATTGGGGGGGGGGAGTGACATTGCAGACATAGTGATGTCACTTCTCCATGGTTGTTACCACAGAGATGGGCAAATTCCTAGAAAGGTGTGGGGGTGACCCGCAGGTGATCACCTGGAAGTGACATCATTCCATCAGCAGTACTCCCCTCCCAGACTCCACCATGCCCCCAAGAGCTCATTATGTTTGTCATGTTAAAATATGGCTTGGAACCGTAATTTATCCACAACCTCTGAAAATGACGAAGGGAAATGAATGGGATCCACTTACTTCTGCAAGGTGCTTCTGACATCCTGGAAGGAACAAAGAGAAAGAAAAAGAAACTTAGTGGCTGCCATGGACCACACTAGCACAAGGGAATTTTTCTCTGCAGTGGGTTGATTCGGAATATTCACATTTCCTCATCCTCCAATTGTCCAATTTTAAGCCTTTACACGTCCTCAATACATTTCTTCTGAAACAATGCAGTCCAAACATGTTAGTACATGTGGACACTTCATTGCCAGTGCAAATGACTCTGCATTCATGGCAGCAATGACAGGCAGGGACATGGAGAATCTTTGCTAGGTAGGTGAAGGCTTCAGAAAGTACTTCAGGCCTACCACACTTCACTCAAGGACTGGGGATTTGTCTTCTGAAAGTGGGGCCCTGTTTTCATCAGAGAAAGTTTGCGAACACTCTCCAGTTGAGGATGACTTTGAACATTTTCTACCAGAGTCTTACCTGCAGGAGCTCACTCGCTGGCTGCCGATACTTCTCCTCCATCTCCTGGATTAGGTTTTTGAGAGAGGAGAGTTCCTCAGAGAGTCTGGTCAGGTGTGCGTCCCTTTTTCTGGCTATCTCCTTCTCCACCTCTTCTATCTGGGTCAGCAGATGGTTTTCTTGTTCTTCCAGCAACTGATGCAGTGTTTTGAACTCAGCCACTGTCTTTTGTCTCTCTGATTCTGTTATTTTCTACAAGAAGAAGGAAGGAAGGAAGGAAGGAAGGAAGGAAGGAAGGAAGGAAGGAAGGAAATTTGTTCTTGGAGGGTCAAATTATTTAGGAAGGAGACTGGCGATTCCTCCCAGAGATCACATCAATATTCTGCATAGATCCAGTGCAATGTAGAGGTAGGCTTGACAATTCCCTGTTGGAGGCAGGGATTCTCCCACCACCAGCAGGTGCTTTTCAGAACTGCTCACCTAGCTGGTGGAAGAAGAAAAAATGGCATGCTGACATCACTCCATGTGCACCCAAAGATGATACCAACAGGAGACATTGGGGATGGTCTGGCATTTGGGCAAAACTTTATGGTCTCCAAAGAATACTTGTGTATACATTTCTAAATGAATAAATACACACAAGCAAACATTCCCGAGGCCTGTTCCAGAGCCCAACATGGTGTTTAGTAGGGATGGGCACCACCCGGGAAAAGGAAAGTTTGTTGTAGGTTCATAGTTCGGGATTTTCATGAACCCTGAACCACAAATATCCACTGAACTCCTCCATTGAATGAACCAGTGTGTTCATTTGGTTTGGGAGTTCAGTCCCCTCCCAAGTGAGCTCCAAAGGCATTTAAATGTCTTCAGAGCCCACCTACAGGTCAGGCCGACCCATCTGAGCTCTGTCAGTGAGCTCTGAAGGCCTTTATTTGCCTTTGAAGCTCACTCTGAGAGTTTAAGGGGCTGTGGTGGCTTAGAGGTTAAGATGCTGAGCTGCAGACTGGAAGGTCTGTAGTTCTGCAGTTTGAGACCCGAGTGCCGCATGATGGAGTGAGCTCCCATCTCTGGCCCCAGCTTCTGCCAGCCTAGCAGTTGGAAAACAAGATATTGCAAGTAGATAAATAGGTACCACTTCAGTGGGAAGGTAACAGTGTTCCGTGAGTCTCGGCATTTAGTCATGCCGGCCACATGACCACGGAAAAATCTTAGGACAGCTCTGGCTCTTCGGCTTGGAAACGGATATGAGCACCACCCCCTAGAGTTGAATTTGACTACCTTTCAAACAAGGGAAACCTTTTACCTTTTACCTGAGAGCTTAGTCAAGTCAGGCAACCCAACTTGACTGAGCTCTGAACACTTTTATAGGCTGTATATGCCCTTACATTGACAGGCCTTTATATCGGCAGGCCATATAAGGGCATATAAGACTTATAAAAGCCTTCAGAGCTCACTCTGAGAGCTCAGTCAAGTTGGGCCGTTAGACTCGAGTGAGCTCCCAGAGTGAGCTCGGTTGGGCCAGCCTGAAACAGAGGTGGGCTTTGAATGTATTTAAATGCCTTCGGAGCTCCCTTGGGTCAGGCCATGGGGCCAGTAGTGGGCTCTGATGGCATTTAAATGTCTTTTGGAGCTCACTTCTGGTTGTGCTCCAAAGGGATTTAAATGCCTTCGGAGCACACATGAACCCTCCCTGAACAGGGAGGGTTCAAGGGAGGCATGTTCTCCCAAACTCCTGGTTCAGGAGCCACAAATTGCCCCGATTCATTTTCAAACCGGTCTTCACTGTTCAGTTCATGCCCATCCCTAGTGTTCAGTTATCTGTAGTTGTTCCACAGGATCAGTTAATCTGTGCAAAATGCAGCAAAGATCAGTACAGGTTGAAAAGGGGATCTTAATCCTACCTTCTCTCAAGTATTCTGACCTAAACTGCCCCTCTGCACTGTTTTTCCATCTTCTCATCCAAATTTCAGCTTCTGTGGCTAACATAAAAGAAAAAGTCTCCAGAGAAAAAGGAATACAATGTGCAGTTTGGCTCATAGCAGTTTGGCTTTTGATGACTATTTTCTGTATCAGACCAGGTCATTCTCAATTACAGATATCTGTTCTGAGTATTACGGCTCTCTTGTGGCTTTGGAGTCATCCTGCATTTCATATATTGTTTCCCCAGATATTAGTCCCAGTTCTTGTTGACTTCAAGCAACTGGGGCACTTACAAGCATATTTTGGGTTTCATCTTCAGCATCTGCTATATATACCCGTATTTTCTCCCTCTCAGACTTCAGAGTATCCAGGAAATTGAAGATCTTATCCTGAAGAAAAAAATGAGAAAATCTTCTGGATTAGTTCCTGTTTGTTGTTTGGCTGGTTTTTGCACTTTGCTTTACATATGCCTAAAAAAACTATAAAATCTGAGAAAAAGAAAGAGTTCATTGAAATGACGCACTTGGCTCGATTCCCTGCCCTGGTCTTATGTATGCATGTGAAGGGGTCACTCAAGTCCCTGAGAGCCTCTGTATCAGGGGTCTCCAAACTTTGGGTGTCTCTAAACAGCTTTGGAATTCTGACATCGGGATATGGGCATAATCCCAAAATGCCTGATAGAGGAGGTGGAGCCAAGCCCAGAAGGCTGCCACAGGAAGCACAACCAAACACACAGAGGAAGCCAAAGCACAGGGGGGGAGAGCAGTAATTTAAGAAATACACTGGGAAAGAGGAGTGAGAGAGAATTAGGTTGAATCTGCATTGGCATCTTCTGCTGCTTTGGCAACGTTCCCGCTCCGTCTCAAAAAAAGATGTCTACATCTATTTCAGATTCACTCTCCTACTGTACTGTTATAATTTCTGCTGTCCACATTGTTTTACTGCCATATGGTTTCGACTCCGTTGTGATTGCAGCATTAGGACACCCAGCCAATGCTTCAGTTTGTATGTAAGTTGGTTCTGGAGCAATCCATGATTGTGTGAACTCAATATAAGTCAGGAACCACCAACACCTGGTTAACACATAAGCTTTATTCTGTCTGAGAGATGTTCTCCTCCATTACTTGTGCAACGAAATAGGTGGTAAGTAGGTTTGAGTATTTTCTTTCTCACATAGGCTTTGGTTCTACATTATTACTACTTAGTTGTCCAGTCTGGTTTCATAGCTTTGCTATATTTTTTCTAGAAACTGTTATTGAACTCCATGTGAATTGGGCAGCTTTTCCATTGAAGTGCAATTTTTCATACATTATCAAGTAAGGGTTTGCACCAATTCTATGTTATTTCATTGTACAATTACCAAGATGCAAGTATTGATGTTTCTATATATATTATATTATTCATAAGCTTATAGACTATTGGTTAGAAGAAGACGTCTGTCGAAATGGCATCGCATTCCGGAGACTACTGTCCCGTCATTGTCACTTTCTATCTCTATGTACCTGAATTTATAACTTGAATGTATTATTATTACTTTTGTACTTTTCATATTTACCACCTTACGATTTTTGTTAAAGGAATATTGCGCGCACTGTGCACAGTTCTTGTGGGTTTATTTTTGCATGTCTATGGACTGTGACCATATTTATTTTTGTGTATATTCACATTATTTTACTGCCATATGGTTTCGACTCCGTTGTGATTGCAGTGTCTCATCGACTCAACTGGATCTGCTTACAAAGCACTCTAAGCCCCCCCAAAGCACCATCTAGTGATGAAGACTTGAATCGACCAGATTGGAAGAATTTCTTGAAGAAGCATCACTCCGGCATAAAGAAAGACGGTGTCTAGACTGCTTTAAAAATGAAGATGTAGACATGATGTAATGTATTCATCCCCGACCGCGGAGGCGACCAGGTCGCCACGCGGTCAGGTGAAGCAGCAGAGCTTCGAGTATGAGAACAAAGGTTCAAGTGGATCCTAGCCCTCAAAAGTAGGAGGGCTCGGATCCCGACCGAGAGCCACGCGGACACTGTAAATAGTCAGTCATGGGTGTGGTGTGTGTGGTGTTTTCCTGGGGCATATACGCCGGCCTGCGAGCCGGCTTCTTTGTCTTGTTCTGAACTAAGTAAAGTAGGTTGAGCTGAGATCGCTCTCCATCTGCATACTTTTCACATGACCAATGAAACAAACACTGTGGTGGCAGTTGCTGCTGAAACAAGGTTATTTTTTGTTGGAAGTGAAGGACTTTGCAGTGTCTCTTTGCCTCAGGCTTCAGAGAAGGACTACAGAGAGTTAGAGAGACCAGGACAATGACTATTCTTCCCTTTCTTCTCTGATGCTATCCCTTTGATGTATAGATTGTTACACTCAGGGAACCTTCCTTCCTTCTGCTCTTGGCACCTTCTCTCCATATTATGAAAGACTTCTCTGTCTTTGGCACCATGAGAGCAACACATGCTTCTGGCATCTCTATCCATTAAAGCTCGTTAGACTAGATTAGAAACCTGTCTCTCCACTATCCACTATCCTATCCTGAATGGAATTCTTTACAATAAAATACTCTTATTAGTTCTGCAAAGATAAAGAGGCTCCATTCCCAAGGCCTTCTCTCTACCAAATGCCAAACATAAGAGAGTTGCCAAAAAACAAAAATAATTGTACAGAAATGTCAAAATTTGGCAATTCTGTACTGTGTATTTTCCCTGTTTTGGTTTTTTGAACATAAGAGAGTGGCAGCCATTCTAGAAGAGTAGGAATGTGGGCTTTCCCAAAGGCTGGTGAGGATAGCAACTTTTCAGCTCATTCCACAAATGGACACCACCACACTTTCCCTTGAAATCGCCTCCCCTCATCCCAAGGTCTTATACAGAAAACAGAAACCTTTATTGGCATAACATAAGTAAACCAGGCAAGAAAAAGTTTAAGGGGTAGTACAAGAACAACATCAACCAATATTCCCAATATTCCAAAATACAAGACAATCCTAACATGATTTACAAGAATTACAGAGTATTACTCTTGACTTCCATATGTAGGTCAAAAATTCAGTGACAGATAGTGTTATTGCTGGGCTCTTGTCTGCTAAAAATTTTTTAAAATCCCTGTCCAGAAAATCTCTCTGTGAAGGGAGAAAAGGGCGAATCAAGATATTGCGCATAACGGAGTATTTGGGACAGCGGAGAAGGATATGGGTAATAGAGTCAGGTTCCCCAAGTTTACAGTTACAAAGTCTATCCCTGTACAGAACACCCCTGTATCTACCTGTGACCACTACTGAAGGGAAAAGGTTGAACCTTGCAAGCATAAAAACCCTCCTAAAAACTGGGGTTATCAGATTAGCGATATACGGTAGCATGGAGGTATGCAAGGGAAGGAGGGGTAATGAATAGGGAGAACAAACTCCAAGGCTACCAGCATTAATGGTCTGCGCCTCTATATCCCAAATTCTCCTCCTAACCACCTGTAAGATTGCTGCCTCACCACAGTTATAGAGGGGTTCCACGTCGATACCTAGTGTACCTACCTTTTTCACTACGGCCTGTAACCACTCTGATGTATAGGAGTCAGCTAGAAGTTGGACCATTAGGCTAGCAGGGGGGGATCGAAAATGAAGCCGAAGCCAATATTTGATCGTAATGATCCGGTCTTATATGATTAGGAAGACACTTGTGCAGATATTGGTGAGGAAAGAAGCAGCAGAGCCCTTCCAGCAGCCCTCCCCTCCCAGTCCTGAAAGTCTGGAGGTATCAGATTCTTTCTTGCCCTTGTAAGAACATTGGGAATGAAAAGGTCCACGATACAAATGTTGCTTGGGAGAGGCAAGCTTCCTCCCCCCACACCTGGTCCCTCTGACAGGGATGACATTGAAGACAATTATTCTCCTTCACACATAGGGCTTGACTAACTGTGGTGAATAGAGAACACAGAGGGTTTTTCTGTTCTATGAAAAATGACTCACAGGGAGTTGTGACCCCAATTCCAAGCAAAGCCACAGGGGGAAAGACTTTCAGTGTTCTGCTACATGCCCTCTTCCTGCTCTGAAACTGCCCTGGGAAGCTGCTACTTGCCCCCAATTCATATTAGAAAAATTGCACAGGGAGAAAGTTTAACCTAGGGGTCCCCAACATGGTGCCCATGGGTACCATGGCATCTACTGACACCTTTCTTGGGGCCTGCCCATATTTCCAGAAAGTGGGTGAGGCTTCTGCCCAGCAGGGTTTCTGATGTGCCACTGAAGATCTGATTGGCTATGCTGCTTACAATAGCATTGTTTCAGTGGTAGCTCCCACCAGTTTCTCTCACTCCTCTTTCCCAGTGCATTTTTAAAATTTACCCTCTTCTCTTTGCACCTCGGCTTCCTTGTGTGGCTCTGTCTCTTGTGGCAGCTATTCTGTGGTTTCACCCACAACCTTGTGTCAGAATCAGAAAGGTGCCCACAGGCTCAAAAAGGTGGGGGACCCCTGGCTTAACTGCTCCTCCCCTCCTGCTTGGGCCTCAGTTGGAAACCCAACTTCCAGTTTGTTACAAGCAGAAGACACTGTTCACAGAATTACCAGCTTTCTACAGAACTGAAACTTAGAATGTCCAATCGGTTGTTCTGTGGGTGTCTGCAATGTCTGGGAAGATGAATGATCTGTGGGTCCAGGGCGTTGCCATCCTGCTAAAGCGGGCAATGCCCGGGAACTCACCTGGGAGCTCCAAAATAATAAAAAAGCATTTTTTAAAAAATTCTTGCTTTACCATGGAGCAATGGCTAGGATTGCCAGCTGGAAGTATTAGTGGGGTGGGGGCATTTGGTGGTGGTGGGGAGACTGTGCAAATCGATTGCATACTGACATTCCCCCCCCCCACTCCCATTTTGTTCCTGCTGCTCAATATAGCGAGACCAGAGCAGTGAGGTTTGGAAGTTGTAACCTGGGAAGTCCACTGCAAGCACACATCAAGACTCTGTTCCCATCTCCTAATCCTTTGGTCTAATAAAGAGGGCTTGCTCTGCAGATTTCAGTAACATGGGGATGATTCCCATGTGGATTCCCAGAATGGGTGGTAAATCAGTTGTTAAACAGACATGACATTTTTCTCCAGTCTGGTTGGCCACACAAACAAGGCCTGTATTTCGTTCACCTAACCTGAGCCCACTTGTGGGATAGGGCGGGGTATAAATTAAATAAGTAATAAATTAAATAAATAATCACATAAATAACCTTCCCTTACACTTACACCTATGATTTGTTTGCAATGTAAAATGAGCAATGTTTAGAGTAGTTTTGTGTCTATTCAGGTGCTGTGGCATACCTGGCCTGTTTGGCAGCCAGGGTGGATACTTTTTAAAACCCAAATCCTCTATTTATTTACTTTTGTCATCAAGTCATGGCTGACTTATGGTGACCCTGTAGAGTTTTCCAGGCAAGAGATGGTTGGAGGTGGTTTGCCATTGATGATGATGTTGATGAGATTGGATTTATACCCCGCCCTTCACTACCCAAAGGAGTCTCAGAGTGGCTTACAAACTCCTTTCCCTTGCCCTCCCCACAACAGGCACCCTGTGAGGTAGGTGGGGCTGAGAGACCTCTTTCCAGAACTGTCTTTGAGAGAAGAGCTCTTATCAGAACTATGGCTTGCCCAAGGTCATCCAGCCATGTGCAAGTGGAGGAGTGGGGAATCAAACCCGGTTCTCCCAGATTAGAGTCCGCACACTTAACCACTACACCAAACTGGCTCTCTGCATTGGTTCTGCTTAGCTTGTGAGATCTGATGAGACCAGGCTATCCAGGGGCTATCCAGGTCAGGGCCCCTCCTCTATACAACAAAATTATTTTCAGTAAATTGGTATAAAATGTTTTATGGCTGGTCCATTACCCCAAAAGATATAGAGGAAATGGATAAAAACAATAAAGGATTGTGTTGGAAATGTAAAAACCTTTTGCCATATGTGGTCCTGCAAAAAAATCCCCTAGTAAATGTTGGATAGAAATACGTACTGAAATTTTTTTTAAAAATTGAATATAAAATTTGCTATGTCACCGGGGACAATGCTACTAGGAATTCTACCAGTGAACTCAGACACAGCAATATATGAACTGCTTAGACCCATGTTAACTGCAGCAAGATTAGTAATTGCAACAAAGTGGAAAATCAAAGATTGTCCAACTCTTGAGAATTGGATAGGCATAATGCAAGAATATGCTGTTACAGCAAAACTGACAAACTTCATTAATCAGAGACCAAAAGATGAATTTGAAAATAACTGGCTTTTTTTTAATGATTACTATAACTAATCTTTGTAGTCATGCAGTTGAATGGTTTATATTATATGATAGTTTTAGTATGAAATATTAAGGATATTTTATTCTGTATGATTCTTATTACAACAAACTGTTATGTAAAAATTATATAAATATTTTATGGGGTTATTCATGTTTTATCATATAACTGATAAGATAGGATAAAAATGTTAATATATTATGAGAAGATGGTAGAGTATGTTGAGTAGGTTGTTATAGTGATTTTTAAAGTTATCGGGTCATATATTTTTCCTAAAAATTCATGTATTTGAATCAAGGGTTGTCCTTTATATTTGGGAAAAGTGCCCTTTATGTTGTGTTTAGGTGATTTTACATTTTATTCCTTTCCCTCACCCCTTTTCTTTATTCTGTATTCCCTCAAACAGTTAAAATTTTAAAAAGTACTTTCAGTAATAATCATGAAATAAAACTAATAACAATAATAATAACAACAACAATAATAGCCAAAAAATAGATTCTGGTGGGTAGCCATGTTGGTCTGAAGCAGCAGAACAAAGTTTGCTCTTAAAGGTATCACTGGACCCAAACTTTGTTTCAAAGGCCAGATAAGAAAGGCAGATGATGAAAAAAATATTTTATTTGACTTTGTATATATAATCATGCCAGTAAAAAACATTCATATTCCAACACACTATTCCACTATGACAGCCAGTGTGGTGTAGTACTTAAAGTGTTGGACTAAGATCTGGGAAATTCAGTTTTGTATCCCCACTCATGCCATGGGAGCTTGTTGGGTGACCTTGGGCCAGTCACATTACTCTCCGCCTAACCCTGATCTGGATAGCCCCAGGATAGCCTGATCTTGTCAGATCTCAGAGGCTAAGTAGGGCCAACCTGGAGGCAGACAATGGCAAACAATCTCTTGTCTTGAAAACCCTACAGAGTTGCCATGTCAGCTGTGATGTGACAGCAAAAAAAAAAAAAAATTATCACACCACTGCTATTCTGCGCAGGCATTTAGGAGGGTTTCTGTTCTCCATTTTGAAGCCCAAGAGCTGACCATCCCAAACGTCTACAAGGCAGTTTTGGAAGCTAGGAATCTACCTTTGTACCAACTTAGTAACTAACAGTAGCCAAAGCATCACAAAATAGTGATGGCAAGCTTCACCAGACTGGATGTTAAGAAATACACTACCCCATTCTCCATTGTTTCCAAAGAACTAAAGTCAAATCAAAGAATCTCTGCAGTAGAAAATGAAGGTGGGGGGCATTTTTGCAAGCCCAGCAGAACCCAGTGCAGTGTACAGAGTACCCAGCAGTACTAGTACAATCACAGATCACTCAGCAGAACCCAATGCCATTGTGGCAATGCCAGCTGATGTCAGGCATGGAATCAAAGTCCAAGAAAGGAGGGATTGGAAGCTCAGTTGCACCACTACAATGTACAGTGTCCAGCAAACCCAGAGCCATTCATAATATTAACAAAAAAATGCTACTATACTACTCTTAAATACATTCTGTCACCAAGCAGGATAGGGATGAAAAGGACTTGAGGCCAAGATGTGAAAATAAAGAGGGAGGGGGACACAGAAAAATTAGTTGAAGGGAGACAGAAATGAATTAGAACCCTGTAGAGAAGAGAGAAATTAAGAGAGGGAAAAGTTGTCTTATCTTGCTGCAAGACCCTAACTACTGCTTTGCAAGATCTGGCTGAGCTGGGTGCAAGGAAAGGAAAAGAGAAAGGCTAGACAATTGGAGAAAATGACCTGCAGGCTGGCAATTACTGTAGCAGCTATCAGGATGCTGGCTTGGTTGCATGATCTGTTAAGGAAGTTTGCTTCAGTCTTGGAGGAAGGGAAATCTGGCTGATCCTAGAGTATTTTTTGCTATGCTTCCCTATGCCCCTAATGGCTGCAACCAGAACTGCATTTTAAAAATAAAAGGAAAGACCTTCGACTGGACACAGCATGACTCTGGCTTCAAGATCCCCCTTCAAAGGCCTTCCTCAAGTTGTGCTCAGGGCAGATTGCACCCCCCTACCCCACCCTTCATACGCCACTGCTCAGGTGGCAGAATTCAAACTATCCATTGACTAAATATGCACTGTCGGAAGCACATGTGCCGCTTTTGTGCCTGTGCAGTTAGTAACATTCATCAAGATTACCAGAGAATCCCAGTGACACGTGACATCACTGTCGTTTACATGATCAGAAGTGATGTTGCAGCCTCATTGCGCCCTACTTTCCCCCATTGCTGCACCAGGCAGAATCAGGAGACCAGGGGTGGGAGATCCCCTGGTGAACTACTGAAAGCAAGAAACAATATATCCAAAATATCTGTAGTTCACAAGTAGAATGATTTTAAAAAATGAACAGCTATCCAGCTGGTGAGGGGGCTGGATAGACACCCTGTGCCATGACTGGGTCATTAGTTGTTGAAGGCAGGGGTGGCAGTTCAGATAGGATGGCCAGCCTCCAGACACACTGAGTTCCTGAATACTCCAAGCAGTTTTGAGGGTCTGAACAGTGACTCCACAGAGTTCCACAGAGGTTGTGGCCTAAAACACTATGGGTCATTGCAGCTCTTGCTGTCTCCTCCCACCCCATCCCCTCTCCCTGAGTAGAAACCCAGCTCATCAGTTAATTGAAATATTGGAGGCATCCAAAAAGATCTGCAAGATGGCTCTAGTGGCACAGGAAGGAAACTCATGTCAAGTGTCATGGAGCCCATGAAGACCCATGAGGTGCCATTTGCTTAGTCAGCCTTTTTTCTCCAGTGAAGGGCCTCAAATCCTTCAGCCTTTCTCTGTAGGGAAGATACTCCTGTGCCTTGATTATGTTGGCATTCCCCCCATAATGTTTTAAGTGGGACAGCTAAAGTATGGTTAGGGTTGCAAAGGGTCAGGCTCCTGGAAGGCTGCAAAGGCCCCCCTCTGCCTTCCACTCCTTTGGCTGTGGGGTCAGGAGTTTTGTTGCTGGCTGGGTCCTATTCCTACTGCCTATTCTTTCTCTATCAAAACTTATCAGGGCTGCCAAGAGCCATCATGGACCCCCAGACAACAGTCCCCCTCATCCATACATGTGTCTAATTTTGTAATTTTATATTTGTACACACAAACACACGTGTATCAATGAACGATACACTTCTTACATATGATAAAGTGGGCTTTAGTTCAAAAAAACTTCATGAGAAATCTTTAGTAAGTAAATCAGTAAAAAATCTGTTTAAGTTTACCTTTGTACCTTTCCCTTCCACAAAAGCAGTTACAAACTGTGTAGTGGTGTTGTTTGAGAAGTATTGTGATCAGTGGGATTGATTTTACTGACATATTTTCTAAAAAGTTTGTGTTAAAACTTCTGTTCTACACTTGTAACCATTAAATCAGATTAACATTCTATTACCATGCATGTAAGAGGGGGGCATCTTTTACTACTTTAATAGATCATGGGGAAATATTAACTCTGCCTCCCCCCATTTGTGTTCCTAATATTAAAAGAGTTTTTCTACCATACTATGATTAAATCCTTCTGAGTGCCAACCAGGATAGGACTGAGGAGTTGAGACCAAAACTGACAAATAAGGGGGAAGGACTTAGAAGGGGAACAGAAAGAAATGAAGGCATATTCTGAAAGGAAGAGAATAAAATGGGCGGGAAAGTGTGGGAAAGGGAAAAAGAAATTAAGAGGAAAGGTTGTTTCATTTTCTACAACATACTAACAGGGAAGATACAGTGGAGCAGACAAAGGATGAACTGGGTGTAAAGAAAGGAAAAGGGAAACTGCTGGAAACAACCACATTATTAGGAGGCTGCAGCCTGGCAATGACTCTAGTAGCCCTGAGATGTGCTGGGTGGTCTGGCCTTGCTGCAATTCTGGCTTGTTGATGGACCCTGAGAATTTTGTCCTCCAGTCCCCCCTCCCAAAGCCCTAAAAATTACTGCAGCAAGGTAGACCTCCAGGAGGTAGGCCTTGCCTTGCAAAAGTTACACTTCCATTACCCTCAGAGGGACTTGAATACCTTTTTCCTCACTGCAGTGCCCTTCCCACTGAGCTATCAGGCATGATTTCCTCCTGTGAGATTTATATAATTCTTTCTCATTCAAGGGCCTCCCATCCCTCTCTTTCCTATACTTTTTTTTTCTTTAATGAATTTTTATTCTGTCCTTCCTTCATAGAATTCAGAGTAACATAAAACATGGCTTTTCTCTCCTCCATTTTATCCTCACAACAAGCCTGTGTGGTAGGTTAGGCTGCAAGGTAATGACAGCCCTGAACATGTTATTCTCACGCAGACACTTATTCCTAGAGAGACTTGGATCCAAACACAAGAAGCAAGTTACTGAAGCTGCCAAAAACACTTTCTAACAACTCAGTCTAGTCTGAAAAATGGATCCATGCCACAG
>NW_015168716.1:23627-32863 GCF_001447785.1 Gekko japonicus
GGACTCTCACTGCTCTCTCCCCTTTTCTCCTAAAAAAATCATTTCCCTTCAGAAATCTTTTTTTCCTGAGGCCCATTCTATGGTTCCCTCTTGTGTATGTGATGCATACAGTATGGGATTAGCTGGTCACTTTATGGCTGAGCAGGAATCTTGTGGGGCTGTCTAATTGGGCTTGACAGAGTCCTTTCCCCCTAGTTTCAGACTTTATCAGGGACCTTAAGCTTGTTTAAATTGGTGTGGTTAGAGCAGACCGATAAACTTTTCTATGAGGTGGTGAGTCTGAAACTGGCAGTGTGGAGCCAGGGTGGTGCAAGATGCCCGCAGTTCCGACAGGCCACTCGCTGGGGCAACTTGCACCAGAGTTAGGGCTGTTTGTCAGAAAATAAATAGGAATATTAGAAGAACCCTGCTGGATCAGACACTCGTTTCATTACTACAACCTCCTGTCTCACACAGTGGCTGGCAGAAACAAAAAGGGGAAAAAGCTGAACCTAACAATAGAATCCAGAACCAAACAAAGGTTAGTGAAGAAGAGAGCCAATATTAAAACCTATCTAATAAAAGTAGAAAAAGATACATGTATTTATTAATAACAAATTTTAAAACATATACAGGGGCCCATTTACAACAATTATATATAAAACATTACAATATCAAGGGCTTAAAAACTTGACCTTACGCGTTTCGGCCAAATAGGCCTTCCTCAGAGGTCATATATATGTGGCAAAATGGCTAATACATATATTCGCATACACACAATCAAAAATATATACAAAGTATAAATTCAATAAGGACCATAAAGTAAACTGTTCAAAAATAAAATCACCAGGCACAGGGTCAATATGCTCATGAGATCTTTAAAGTGCTATCACTAGCCCAGTGATTATAAAGTAGACTTGTGGTCCAAAGATTTCCTTCTTTGATTGTGTTGCCACAGTATTCACAAGTAAAAAGCAGTGTGGGTAAACTTAAAAGTATTGTTGTAAATGGGCCCCTGTATATGTTTTAAAATTTGTTATTAATAAATACATGTATCTTTTCCTACTTTTATTAGATAGGTTTTAATATTGGTCCTCTTCTTCACACAGTGGCTGGCCAGTTGCCCCGGACCGAGTGGTGGCCTCCCAGCACTGCTATTCAGAAGTTTACTCCTCTGGTGGCCTCCCAGCACTGCTATTCAGAAGTTTACTGTCTGTGAAAATGGAGGTACCCTCTACTCACAATGGCTAGTAGCCTCGGATGGACCTATCCTCCATGAATCTGTTTTAAAACTATCTGTGCTGATGGCCGTCATTAGGTCCACTGGCAGGAATTCTGCAATTCATCTACTCATTGAGTAAAGAAGTCCTTCCCTTCGTCTGTTTTGAAGCTATTGGCCATTGACTTCAGTGGGGGCCCCTGAGTTCAAGGATTATGGGAGAGGGAGAGAAAAAAAATCTCTACCCACCTTATCCACCCCAGGCATAATTGTATAAACCTCAATCTCTCTCCACTAGTCATCTCTTTTCTAAAAAATGTCCCAGACTCTTCAGCCTTTTGTCATAGAAGATGTGCTCCAAGCCCCTAATCATCTTGGTTGCCCTCTTCTGTACTTTCTTCAGCTCTGCAATGTTCTTTTTGAGATATGGTGACCAGAACGGCACACAGTATTCGAAATGCAGGTGCAGCCGAGATCCATACAAGGACATTATAGTGTTGGCTGTTTTATTCTCAGTCCCTTCCCTAATAATCCCCAGCACAATCCCTTTTTCAAAGCTGCCACACACCGAGTTGACTTTTTCAGCATGTTGTCTGCTGTACCCTCAAGAGCTCTTTCAGTCTTGGTCTCAGCTAGTTTGTCGGCCTTTTATATGACAAAGCAATTAAAGGACCACTTAAGAAAGATGGGGGATGTCAGAGACACCAAATGAATTTTTTGCATCTTTTTTCACTGAAGTAAATGTGAGGCACATACCTATGTGGCTCATCAGTACATACAGAGCTCCCTAACTGGGCAACTAATGCCTCCTGGGGCTATTTCCCTGCAGGAGATAGCTGAACCTGCTGCTTCTCCCTTGCCATAGTCCTAATCCATATCAGGTTCCTGCATGCTTGAGAAATGAGCCCCCATGGAAACAATGAATGGTGGCAAACTATCAGCTTGCTATGCAGCACTTGAGCTAGGCCAAGTGGGTACAGTGAATGAGACATAGCTTTGGATATTACTGTCTTCACAAGTCCCCTGCTCATAACCCCTCCTAGGCTGTACTAACCCCCTTCACTGATTTCTCTCTCGCCCTGTGCCTCAGTTGCCAACTCCCCTTCCCCTGACCCACAGTTTGCATTTTAGACATCCTTTGTCCCTCAAGGCACCATTTCTTAGCGGAATGTTTCCTTCTTCTCCTCCCCCACCCCCACTTCAGAGATTGTTAGATAGCATAGGAATTGTCTCTGTCTCTCTCTCTAACCTGCACTATCAAGCATGCATTTCTAGAACAAAGTAGTTATTATTCTGTTTCCAACTAAAATGTGGCTCTGTGTTAACTTTGTATTGAAAGCATATGGCAGATTCAGGACAAGCACTGTTACGTTAAAGCCAAATGCACTCTGTTAACTAAAGAAGGGTCTGGACCACCAAAACCTTCCTACACCAACTCTCCATCCCCTGACCTCCAGTTTGACTTTCATATGTCCGTTATCCCTCAAGGCACCAATTCTTAGATGAACGTGTCCTTCCTCTCTCCCCCTCCCCACCTCAGACAAACAATCCATGGCATTCACTGGTGGAGGGCTCCAAGCACAGAACACTGTAAGTAGAAGTTAAGTCTCCTTGTTCTCTACCAACCAACCAGGATGGCTACTCAACCATTTTGCAAGAATTACCTCTTGGTTGTCTGGATGGGCGCAACAGTCCCACACTTGCTTGTGATCTCTCTCACTCTTCATCCATACCCGGAGAGTCAACAAAAAGCAGATTTAAGGTCCCCGTGGAAGCTGGCACCCCACACTAGCATGATGGCTGTTGCCCTTCACTTCTTCAGCAAGCAACAGTTGGAAAATGCACTTTGATTCTCATGACTGCAATAAACACATTGGCAGATACAATATCTAATAGAACAGGTGATAAATTTATGACGTCAAAGTCCATTTGAATTCTAAAGTCCAAACTGTACTTGCATTTCATGTCCTTCTGACTCCACAATGTATAGATAGGGGCTCTGGGGCAAGTGATGCTCTGTCTTCTTGGTGCTTGGGGGGGTCAACAGTGGGAGGGCTTCTAATGTCCTGGCCCCACTGATGGCTCCTGGTATTTTTGGCCACTGTGTGACACAGAGTGTTGGACTGGATGGGCCTTTGGCCTAATCCAACATTGGCGTCTCTTACGTTCTTATGTTCCACATTTTCTTCTTACGAATGTGTATGATACGTACACCAGTGAAAATACAGATCAGATATTTTAGGAAGAAGGCTGCATTCCATTAACACTTATGATGGCACAATTTAAGGTGCCATAAGGCTCCTTATTGGTGTAACTGCAACAAACTGAGCTGACTACGTTGTCACCCCATGCAGAGGGAGACCCTTGTAGAGCTGTGCTTACACAGTCACTTGCAGCCCATCCCACCTTAAAGGACTGTGGTTTCCGTTGGGCTTTGGGAGTTTTCTACTAGTGAGAGAAAGGAGTGTAAGCCAAGCATACATAAAACCAAACAGCTTGAAGGGATCCTGAGTCTGGTCCAACCCCCTGCACAATGCTACCCCCTCTCCCCCAGTGACCTCTTCTCTATGCGCAGAAAAAGGCAAGAACCTCAAAGATCCCTGGGCCAATCTGACCTGGAGGAGAATTCCTTCCTGCCATCAGAGTGGTGATGGGCATTACCCCAGGCCAATGTTCCCTCTAAGCTGAGTTAGTGTGAGCTAGCTCACATTTTTTTAGCCTCCGGCTCACAATTTTTTGTCTTAGCTCAGGCAGGATGGCTCCAGAGCAGACTAACTTATGCAGCAGCCAAATGGTTTGCTCACAACTTTAATGCCAGTGGCTCACAGAGTAGAATTTTTGCTCACAAGCCTCCACAGCTTAGAGGGAACATTGCCCCAGGCATATAAAAAAAGAGGCCACAAGAGCCAAGCACTGGCTCATCCCTTCCTACCCTTCCTCTACCTAACTGTCTACATTTACAATGAGTCATAGAATCAGCATTGCTGTTGAATCAAATGCAAACAAATGCAAAAACCGAAAACAAAAGAACCCCATTTGTTTTATGACTAATGAAAAGCAAAAAAGAATATGTCCAGTTCTCTATCTAGCAAGGCAGGCAGCAAATCTCAGGGGGGTGCAGGCAGGAAGGCAAGAAGTAACATACACATGTACGTATGAAGATGCCTTTTTACTAAATCAGACCGTTGGTCCATCAAGATGTGTACTGTCTATGCAAACTTGCAGCAGCTCTCCAGCATTTCAGGTAGAGGCAGGCCCATAGCCAGGATTTTTGTGTTTGTGGGTTGTTTAAATATTTAAGGGGGCAGTTAAATTAAATTTAATTAAATAACCTGGAGAAGAATGAGGATCTGAGGAAAGAGAAGTCTATTTGAAGGGTGAGTTCTAATTTCCGTGGGGAGTGAGGCTGCGTGCGATCAGAGTTCTCCCCCCCCCCATCCCTTCTGTTTAGGCTTCTTAGTTAAATGTGTTTGTTATATAGAGGTCTTTCATTCTCACATAACCTGTTACTTGCTTCTTCTACCTAGAGATGCTGGGGATTGAACCCGGGACCTTCTGCAAGCAAAGCAGATGCTCTACCACTGACCCACATCCCTCTCCCCTAGTGTAGGATCCAATGTGCAAGGCAGATGCTGGAGGCTAGGAATTGCCACAGTAGTCACGCAGGCACTGGAGAGCTGGAATTTTTTAGTGATAAGTTTCAGCTGGGAGATATGGGCTAAGAGCATGAAATGAAGGAGGAGAATGACTCATAGACAACCATTTATTCATTGTAAGCATGTTTCAGGCAACCAAACTGACGACTATATACTTCGACGTCATTGAATGGCCAATATAGAAATCAAATAGATTACGTAATTGGAAGCAGAAGACAGAGAAGCTGTGCTCAGACAAGAACTGGAGCTGAATGTGGTACAGACTAGGGATGTGCATTCAGTTCCAACAAACCGGAAAACACAATGAATAATACCTATTCGGCATTATTTGGGCCTGTTGAAAGCCGAATCAGATTCTCTAATCTGATTCGGCTGGCCAAACAGGGATTTCCCGAATGGTCTGTGTGGGACAAGTCAAACTCATCAGCAATTAAAGCTATGAGGGTCAGCCTCAGTCACCAGCTCCAGGACGATTGTGGCATAACTCATACGAAAATAAAGCTACAAGTGTCAAAATCGACCAGCAGCTTCAGCATGACAGTGGGAATTGCAGTGCCAAAAATGAGGGGAATTCAACCCCCCCCAGCACAGATTAGTTTTGGAACTTCCCTCTGCTATTTGCAATGGAAACAAAGGTTTAGTTACAAAAAGCCAGGGAGGTGGAGGCAGAACAGACAGGGAGGGTGGAAAATAGCCCCTCGGTCACAGTACAAAGGGGGCGGAACCATTTCCATGCTCTATCAACAACAACAACAACAACAACAAACAACAACAAATTTATTCACAGCAAAAGCCAGTACTCTAATACAATAGTCAAACTATATTTGTCAAAATTCATAAAACCACAAGCATAAATGAGATCTATAAAATGAAAATATCAACTAGCGCGTGCAAGTAAAACATGTTAAATCCTATAGCAAATTACATCTATTTGCCTTTCACTAGCAGCTTTCTAGTACTTACAGCTAACCAGCCAAATTTGGCAAGTTTAGCTGTAACCTCAGGGCGCCTACTTTCTAGTAGGTTTTTCAGTAACTGCATCTTTTGACTAGTTGAGGATAGAGTAGTTGCAGAGAGTGGGAGAATATCACGAAAGTGGCTGTATGCCCTGCAGTCATATATAACATGCATTAAAGTTTCAATTCTGTCACTGCAACAGGGACATATATGATCAGCATGGGGGTTTTAAAAATTAAACCTCCCCTTTGTAACCGCTGAGGGGAGCGCATCCCATCTCATGAGGGTAAACGTTCTCCTTAACTCATGATTTCCTAAATAAAAAAGATAGCAGTTCTAAGAGGACTTGCCATTTGCCTGAGCTGTTAAGATCCTCCTATCTAGCTATGTCCAGGATTCTCTGTCTCACTAACTCTCTCACTTTGTCATATGTGAGAGAGCTAAGAAATTGTTTTGAGAGGCCAAATTGAGAAAGTTTTTTTCCCCTCAATGGCCCTTAGCCAAGAAGGGACAAAGGTATCCTGGAAAATTAAACTCGCCAACCCTCTAGGAAAAAGTGAACGTTTCAGCCAGTATTGAATGGCCAACATCCAAAGCCTTGCCTCCACCAAGATCATGCCTGTTTCTATTCTAATCAAGGCATTTGAAGTACCAGGGGGGACTGGGAGGACTGTTCTTAGAAACTTTGAACAGCCTCCAGTTTTTTTTAAATTTAAATTTGAAGTGATATTAAAGGGGACACCAAAAGTGAGTTGGCTAAGAGATTTGGCCCTGAACAAATGGAGGGCTGCTATTATGCATTTACCCCCTTTGTGCCAATAAAATTTCTGGATAGCCCCAGCACTCCTGCTGGCCTTTAGTGTTGCCATGCTTATATTGCTAGATCTTGAGCCATTTTCCTGGAACAAAACCCCCAGAAAGTTGAAACTAGAAACCTGTTCTATAGAGGAGGAATTTAGAGTCCAGTGATAAGATTTTGGTGACCTTTTAGCAAAAACTATTACCTTGGGTTTGGAGTAATTTATCTCTAAACTGTTGTCATGGCAATATTCAGAAAATAATTTAAGTGCTCTTCTAAGGCCTATAGGTGCTCTTGACAGAAGAACCGTGTCATCAGCATATAGAAGAACACCAACATGTTGGTTACCAAGTTTTGGAGGATGACAGTCCGGCATGTTAATGTAAATCACCAGGTCGTTAATATAAAAGTTAAAAAGAAGGGGGGGGGCAAAAGACAACCATTAGACCCCTTTGTCTGTACTAATGGGATCTGTCAGGTGCCCTCGGGGGGTATATTTTACCCTTATTGAAGTCTGTTTGTAAAGGACCTGGATAAGAAAGAGTAGGCACCTGTCGATGTTGGTAGAGCTTAATTTATCCCATAAAATTACTCTAGAGACTGTGTCAAAGGTGGATTTAAGGTCAAGGAAGGCTGAATAAAGGGATACACTTGACTTAGATGAATATTTAGTGATCAGGTGGTCCAAAATCATACAATGATCTAATGTGCTGCGACCTTTTCTAAATCCAGCTTGTTCATCTGCCATGCAGAAATCATTTTCTAAACAATCTCTAAATTTCCATAATAGGTGTTTTGTGTAAAGTTTGCTCACTATGCTGAGCAAGCTTATGGGTCTTTAATTATTAGGGTCTTCTTTATTGCCTTTCTTGTACAATGGAATGATTATGGAAGCCCCCCAATCCTTGGGGATTTTTCCTGACTGATCAATTTGTGTAAATAGGGATGCTAGAACAGGGGCCCACCATTCAGCATTTCTCTTAATTAACTCTGGGGAAATTAAATCTATGCCAGGGGCTTTCCCTTACTTCAGGGTGTCTATAACTTGTTTCAGTTCTGAGCAACTCACCGGAGGCCATGAAGGTAGATAAGAGATGGTGTCAGGAGTAAGAGAGCTTGTAATGGTTTCACTATACAGCCTCTTATAATGTGTTACCAAAGCCTCCGCAGAAATAGGATTATTAAAAATATTTTGAGGCTTACCTGATGATACAGAGACCAGTTTCCAAAATAAATCTGAATTATTTTATTTCACCACCCTCCAAAGTTTCACCCATGCTTTAATACTTTCCTGCTTCTTCTTCTTGATGACTTATATTGTGTTTTTTGATGTTTCAAATCCATTGCTGAGAAAGCTCTAGGGTTACTTCTGTATAAGGCATAATCAAGGGTCGTTTCCTGCAGGAGCGCACAGGAGCAGAGCTCCGGCAGTAAAGAGCCCAGGGGGTGGGCACATGCAACAAGCCCCGCCCCCTGGTCCCAGCAGCCCTCAGTCAGAGCAGGAAGCAGCCAGGTATGTTGCAGAGCCCCCCCTCCAGTCCAAAACAGTCCAGTGGCACCTTTAAGACCAAGTTTTATTCAGGTAGAAGCTCTCCCTCCTCTGCGAAGACAGATCTGCACATTCCCCCCCTCCCCAATAGCTAGCAATCCAAAAGAATCCAGTGGAGCCTGAGCGGTGGGTGTTGCCTTCTGACACACTTCCGGTGATGTCAGGGTGTGTGTGTCATATGCAAATAAGTTATGCTAATGATTTATGCTAATGAGCTCCTGCACCTCTTTTTGTACGAAATGACCCCTGGGCATAATTAGTATTAAGTAAATTCTTAGCCATTCTGCACTCTAAGTCAAACCATGGTTTGTGCAAAGAGGGTCTAGCCTTTGGTAAGCCAGTACTGGCCCCTATCGAAGCCCTCTGGATCTCTTTTGAGATCAGATTATATTCATACAGACAGGGATCAATATTATCCGCACTCACTACTTTATGCACCCTTTTGTTAGTTTCCTCTGAAGATAAGTGTAGTGTATTCAGATGCTGCCCTAAATGCACCAGGAGGTATGTGAATCCTCCCATAGAGAAGCCATGCAAAGCTTCAGCTTCGGCAGGGATTCGCGCCGAAATGTATTGTGGCCAATCAGATTTAAATGTTTGTAAGCGGGACCGCTTATGATTGGTCGTTCATGCACACAACCTGATAGGTTGGTTTAATGTATAGTAGGTGTGGCTACATTAGCCCGGAATGTATAAATACCGAACCAGCTGCAATGGAATCGGAGTTCAGAGTTCGGGCTATCAAGAGTTGTACCGTGTCAGAAGAAGTCGATTGAAGAGCTGAATAAACCTGAGTTTTCTGAAATCACTCTCTGACTATTTTGTTAAGCACGGACTTAACAATTGGCGACGAGGATGGGATACAGGAGCGGGTAGGCAGCCCCGCTGGTCCCGACCCAACGACGGACAACCAAGAGCAGCAGCTCGCCGTGGTAGAGCAGCGACAGGCACCACCAGCACCGGTGGCAGCGATCGCGGCTATGGCCAATAGCCCGAAGTTCGAGGCATTCGAACCATCGACCGAGGACTGGGACGCTTACCTACTGAGGTTCGGGTTCCACCTCGAAGCTAACGATA
>NW_015168716.1:37340-50822 GCF_001447785.1 Gekko japonicus
GTAACGGATGGAAGTGTTCCTGACTCTGCGGTCCCAGAGTCGAACGAAGTGCCACTGACGGAGATGTGCCCTGAGCCTAGTCCACCTAGGAGGTCTCAGAGAACGAGAAGAGCACCTTCCTACCTAAGTGATTATGATTGTTCGTAGTTGTTTTTGCTTAGGGGGGAGGGATTTGTAGTGTATTCAGATGCTGCCCTGAATGCACCAGGAGGTATGTGAATCCTCCCATAGAGAAGCCATGCAAAGCTTCAGCTTCGGCAGGGATTCGCGCCGAAATGTATTGTGGCCAATCAGATTTAAATGTTTGTAAGCGGGACCGCTTATGATTGGTCGTTCATGCACACAACCTGATAGGTTGGTTTAATGTATAGTAGGTGTGGCTACATTAGCCCGGAATGTATAAATACCGAACCAGCTGCAATGGAATCGGAGTTCAGAGTTCGGGCTATCAAGAGTTGTACCGTGTCAGAAGAAGTCGATTGAAGAGCTGAATAAACCTGAGTTTTCTGAAATCACTCTCTGACTATTTTGTTAAGCACGGACTTAACAATAAGAGTGAGGCCATTTTCTTTTCCATAGAAGGTGACCATCTTACACATCTACAACAGGCCCCCTCAATAGGCCTAATGTTTGAAATATGGCTATCTTGTATAGCTATTTTCAGAACTAGAGGCAAATGGTCGCTCTCACAAAAAGGAGCAACTTCACAATGTACAACAAATTGTAGGACCTCTTCTAAGACCGAGATATAATCAATAACGCTCATCCTAGAGCCTGACCAATATGTGAATTCTGCAGGATGGTATCTGGGGAATGATCCATTTAAAATCTTGAGGTTTATTTTGGTTGTTAACTGTTTAAAAAGGAGACTTGCATAATTGGCTTTCATTTCTTCTGGGTCAGAGAGAATCTTATCACGAAAGCAAAGGTCATTTGGGCCCATACGTGTATTAAAATTGCCCCCTATAATAACATGAGCAGCTGGATGTGCAGAGATCAAGTGACCTATAATTCCAGGCCAAGAAATCTCTCATGAATTTGTTCCTTAGTGCCACCAGGAGGGAAATACACATTTACAATTATACAAAAAAAAGTTATACATCTCAAACAGAAGAGCCATGGCGTGATGATCATACTGCGAAAGTGTTACTACCGATGCCAGGAGCAAAGAAGAAATTAGAATGCAGAGCCCACCTTTGGGTCTGCCGTGCACACTGGCCTTCGCTGGGAGGACAAATACTCTATACCCAGGTAACAAAGGTTTATCAAAGGACCATGTCTCCTTGCAAAAAATGATATCAAATTGACAAAGGAAATCAGTAGCACTGGGCCTCTCTTTGTCTACAATGCCAGCCTCTTAAATTCCAGGATACCATAGACAAAATGTCACTATCTTAAGCCTTATTAAAAGGCCCATCTTCTGGTGATCTATCTAGTCATGGCATATGGGAAATGAGATTCAAAGCACCCACTGGGTCAACGGAAATACAACCTTTTGTTTTATTTTATTTATTTATGCTTTCGACTTTGTATCCCGCTCGAACCCCGAGGGGTCTCTGAGCAGCTTACATAATTTGTCCGCTTTTTCCCACATGTGGGGAACTCCCTAATAGAGTCTTTTTTAGTTAATGCTGTGAAAATGCCATCATCTGTGATACAGCTTGAATTAAGTTCTTCAGACCCTTTTAATATAAGAGGGTTGGGAGTTGCCAATGAATTGGGATGCCTCCAGATTGTTGGAGGAGTGATGATTTCTGCAAGCTGTTTTTGACTTTTTCCAGTCTGTCTATTATCTTCTGTTGCGCCATCCTTGTAAGATCCTCAAATGATTTTAGTAATGCATCCTCTATTGAATTATCAAGATGAGTGGGGTCATCTACCACCTGTTGGCATACCGACATCTCATCCCATGTTATCAATTCCGAGACATCATTCAAGGAGAGTTGCAGCTGGTGATCTAGAACAGGGCGTGCCTCCAGGGGTGGTTCCTCTGTTGATGCCAGCTTCTGTGATAAGGACTGAGATGGCTTGGAGATAAGTGGAATAATTTCAGGGTCTACAAAGACTCTTGTTGGAATAATTCCCTTTAGATATAGATCAGATTTTCATGCTAGAAGCAAAGAGGGGAGGGCTGGGCTGTCAAATGTAAGTAAAACACATATAAAATGCTTAGATGAATTTAGCACTTTGACTCTGGTTTATCTTCAGATCGCTTGAATCTTTCCGTGCTCTATCAGAGCCAGCAGAGAGAATTTCAGATTAGGATCAAAGAGATCTAGGTTCAAATTCCTTCTCTGCCATGAAGGGTTGCTGCCTTACCCTGGGCCAGTCCCATGTTCTCAGCCAGACCTACCTCACAGGGTTGTTGTGAGGATAAACTTGATGAGAGAACAAGACACTCTGGGTCCACATTGGAGAGAAAGGTAGCAGAAAGGGAGAGTAGAACATATAGCCTCCTTTACAAAAGGGTTTTTTTTTTAAACCTCCCTGATATACTACAGTCAATGTTGTGTTGTGGTTAGAGTGTCCGACCAAGGTAGAGGAGACTCGGGTTCAAATCCCATCTCTGTCACGGAAAGTTGCACACCTCTAGTGATGATATATTGTAATGGTTATACCAGCACTCCTACCAGTAGGTGGTGCTGTTGCACATCTGAATGTTTGGGCTGGTTCTGGGTCTGTTCCAGCTATTGTGCTCTGGAAGTTGACGGTTTTTACTATAGTCACTGTTTTAAAATCTGTGCCGGAGACCGCTTGGAAGGAACCTTGTATTCAAGTTAGTTCCTTGATCAAGTATTACAAAATATAGGTAATCTTTTCTTGAACATTTTGTGTAGTTTGTTGTTGTTGTTCAGTCACACAGTCAAGTCCGACTCTTCGCGACCCCATGGACCACATTACGCCAGGCCTTCCTGTCTTCCACCGTCCTCTGAAGTTTTCTCAATTTCATGTTCATTGCATCGGTAACACTGTCCAACCATCTCATCCTTTGCCGTCCTCTTCTTCTTTATCCCCAAATAAACACAGAACAACCACCTCTGGATCTGGTGAGTGGTTGGAGGAAAACTGGAAATAATTGTTGAGGGGAGGGAGAGAGGCTGGAGCCATGAAGACTCAACTTTCTACTTCTGCCTTTATCTGTGAAGGTTATTTATCACAGATAATGTTCTCTCTCTCTCTTTTTAAAGAAATAACAGGCCAAGGAGAAGGGTTCTCTGAGGAAAACAGGTACCATTTTGTTAGTTTTGGTGCCTGGGAGCCTGTAGAAGCTTTTTATTGGACCAGAAAAGGGGCTTTTAAGCCAGAGATGTTGAATGTACTTTATTAATCATCCTGTTCTTACAAACACCAGCAGGACCTGTGAGGGAGATTTTGACTGCCTTAATTTTCGACCCACAGTTGTCCATCGCCATACACAGCAAAGAAGGGATGAAGGGTCTCGTCAAAGAAGGAGGCTCCAGAGAATTCATAGAGAAGGGTTGTTCTGTAAGCATTGAAAAAGGCCACTCGCCCCCCATCGTAGTTCAGACAGACTCGGATGCAAATGAGCTCCCCCCTCAGGGTCAGGGGAGGGTCAATGCCCTTTATGAAGGCCTTGTACTGGCCCTTCCACCTCCCCACAGCCCAGACCCCTTCCTCAGGAGTAAAGGTGACCCTGTCCTTCACAGGCTTTCTGGCCACCCCCACAGCCCAGCCTTCGTCTCCTGCCACATGTACTTCCCAGAAATGGCAGCCGGCTGTGAATCCCTCACTGCCCAGCACAAAGCCACAGCATTTCTCAGGATCTTCAGATAGGTTTTGAGCTGTACTTTGCCATTTCATGATTTTCTCATTCCCATAGAAAACAAGACATGAACTAGCTGAGGCTGGATCCAGAGTCACAGTTTCTGTTGGGAATAAACGAGGTGACAGAAGAGATACAGAATCAGGTGGGAGATCAATTCACTTCCAGAACATAAACTAAACACATCAACATATAAGCCCCAACACGTCCTTGGGAAAACCCACCCTGGACCAGTCCTGTTTTCATTGCCATAGCTTTGGTTTGTTTCTCTCTTTATTCTGGTTCTGTATGTGAGTGTGGCTAATAAGCTGCAGCCCAGGGCAGGCCTAACAAGGAGCTTCTCTCTTAGCATGATACATAATCCTGTGCGTTTTTGATGCTACGTTATGTAAGGAACAAACAATGGGAACACGGTGGATTAGAGTCGAACAGCACAAGCACACACCGCGCAACACACAAACTGATTAGTGAAAATCTATTAGAAATGTTAAAAGTTAAACCGACATTTAAAATATCAAATTGCACAATGCTTATTGAAAATATACAAAATATGAAATAAACTCAAAAATAAATGTCCTTCCAAAAGCGTCCATCATTCACGTCGTGGGAGATCTTCATAGAAAAAGAATCTGAGTATGTCTTCTTCATGAGGTTAAACATAATTTGCTGACTGTTCTTTGACCACCCAAGTCCTCTAGAAAGAACCCTTGCCTTGGGCAAGAAAATGGCCTCTGGCACTGTTTTGAGTTATTTTTTGCTGTTGAGTTATGGTTGTGCAAGGTATCCTAATTTCCTGTGTCACGATTGGCTGTCTAACAAAGACCTCTTATTGGTCCCAGAGCCACAACAGAGTGTCCTATCAGGAAGCTCCACTTAGGTCCAATCAGACCTCCTGAATGTAGCAACATTGTATATAGTTGGATATTGGAATGGTATAAGTCTAGGTGCCGCTCTTATCAGAGCAGATCAGAGCTGAGTAATGTTATGAATAAAGCCTTTGAATTGAGAATCGTCTCCCACCTTTCAATACACTAAAGGCACAACAATAACAGATACTGGAACTGAAACCACTGGAGGGCTGTTGTTTCCATGCCCAGTTTGCGAGCTTTACACAAGCATCTTTGACCGGGCAACACTGGAAGAGGTCAAGAGAGAGAATAGAGAAAGTCCTACCCAGGGGGAAAACAGGCAAGGGCCAAGGATTTGCCACAGAAGCCCACCCAACAGGGCCTGCCTTGAAGACCTATAACCCGGACATAGCCAGGCTCCAAGATTTTGGGCTGAGGGTGGAGAACCTCTATAGGGAATTCCCCTGTGCTTTGGCAAAGCTGTGGGGGGAAAGGTGGAGTCTGAAATCAGATGTGGGTCTGGTCCCTGGGCCACTCCTTAAGAGCCTGCGTCCTGAAAAGCCTGTGATTGGTGACAGATAGAGAAGTGGGAAGAAGAAGCACAGCCTGGAGAAGTAAGGGAACTCTCCTGGGAGGCGCGGCTGTTCCCAAAGGAGAAATTGTGTCCAGGAAACGCCTGAATAAAGGGGACATTTGAACTACACCTCTGAGTTGGAGTCTCCTCTCAAGCAGCCAGGTGGGCCCATGAATACGTGACCACCACACAGCCTGTTGCGCCCTCCACAGCTCAGTGTCCATGGGTGGAAACAGGATTCTGGACTGATCCAGTAGGGTTTATTATGTAGTCAGGTTAAGAGACTCATATTTAAAATCAGTTACTGCTTCCCCATTCCTCTGTCCCACTATTCATAACATCCATTTATGATCCTCATGTTCATAGGATGGAACTCTTGAATGTCAGTGAAACACAAAGAGAAATCCTCCTGACAAGTCCCTCTACTTCTTGTGAATTATATTCTCTCTCAGGATTCAGAATTTACCTCTTAGCTTCAGAAACGCCCAATCCAGAGTATCTGGAGAAGCAAAAGGAACAGAGAATAAACATCAAACCATTGAAACCATTGTATTTATAGAGTATCTTTTAACAAGAATAGCAACTCCCAAGAGTCTTGATACAAAAACAAATTCGGGGGAGTGGGGATCCTCCTTCCATCTTTGCTTGCAAATACCCACATTTCTCTTAGCCTAATGTAATGTTCAGCATTCCCAGTTACAGCTTCTGTAGGACTTAGAAAGGAAAGGCACAGAATATATGATCTGGAAAGCTAACACTTGGCTTCAGCATTTGTGCAATGACCTTGTAGTTCAGGCCTGGGTTCTTAAAATACAGTCCACTGCTATTTAAACCAAGATAAGATTTAGAATTGACTGAACAGGGATTGTGGTCACAGGCGCCGGTTGGTGTGGAGGGGAAGTGCCCCTATTTCCTCCAGAGGAATTTGACTCGCAGTTGCGAGATCACACATCCCTTTGTGCTGTGGGCTCAGCCCGTCACTGTGTAATCAGAGGCCACCATGGGTGAGTTGGGGTTTTTTTGCCTTTTGTTTCCCATGCACATAAATGAGGGATTGCACCTCCACACTGAGGATTCCACATGGAGTATGCGGTTATGAGCATACTGCACAGCGAGTGTGGGGGGGGACAGCACCGAGTTGGGATGGAATGATCAGACCATCAAGACGGCAGGAGAGAGTGCTTGAGCGATCAGACGGGAAAGTCTGTCTGTGGCCCATCAGAACCAGTTAGGGCTGGACTTTGCCCGGTGTCTTTTACCTCCGCTTTCATGGTGGAGCAGCACAGGTTGCCAACAACTGTGGGACCTTTCCCAGATGTCGCTGTCTGATCGTACCCTTTAGATCCATCAGGCATTTGCAGCTATGTCGGATCTAAAGCCGTCTTTTATCGCAGCCAGGGTGTGGATGCTACAAAGTGATGATCCCGAATCCCAACAGCACTCAAGCATCAGGAGTCATTCACACAAACCAAAGGGAGAATTTTGACAGATCCATTTTGGCTACAGTCCTACAGCGAAGGCAGCACACAGAAGAAAGGGTCCCATAACCACATTCAGAAAACCAGTACCACCAGCACTCTGATTTTGGTCTGGTAATTATGAACGTCCTCTGTGGAAGTCCAAAAAATAAAAATAAAAAATTCCAACCCACCCTAGACTTGCTTTTCTAAATGTCACATTTACACTAGAGAAACCCTGTGCCTGGATCATGCACTGATTTTCAAGGCCACCAGGATGGTTAAGCTTTGCTGGACGGTAGAGTGAGCCAAGCCATTGTGGTGTAAATGGAAGTGCCCTTTAGGAAGTCCCCCTAGGAAATGTCAGCTATCAGGAAGGAAGGGTGGTTTCTCAAGGAAAGGGCTAAAGTAACCAAGCTTCGATTATGCATAAAGACTGACTATCGAACTCAAAGGCCTGGATCAGTGAATACCACCAACTGTGTAAGTGCAAAAACAGGGCCTTAGTTTACATTGTGACTTCTAAATGGCAATTAAGAGACAGGGCAAATGTGTATTTGGTCATTTAAAACCTTCATCAACCTCACTAGCTAGCCAGTTTGGTGTAGTGGTTAAGTGCGCAAACTCTAATCTGGGAGAACTGGGTTTGGTTCCCCACTCCTCCACTTGTACCTGGCTGGATGACCTTGGGCAAGCCGTAGCTCTGATAAGAGCTGTTCTTGAAAAAAGAGCAGTTTCTGTCAGAGCTCTCTCAGCCCCACCTACCTCACAGGGTGTCTGTTGTGGGGAGGGGAAGGAGTTTGTAAGCCGCTCTGAGACTCCTTTGGGTAGTAAAGGGCGGGGTATAAATCCAATCTCTTCTTCTCTCTTCTTCTTCTCTTCTAAACCAAGTTCCTTCCTCTCCTTTTGAAGGCTTCTTCTCTCCCAGCCTCCCTCCTAATTACTGCGGCACCCACGGTACGGAGATTAAAAAAAATGAAGGAAATATTCTAGGAACTTTGTTCATGAGCTAAGATTCCAAGAATACTCTTGAGAATAATTCTCTCTATGCTGAACTAAAACTGTTTTCTTGTGTGTCCCAGAACCCGCCATTTGCATTTCTGACTGATGTAAAGGTCCTCTATGAAATCCCTGCAGCCATTCCACTCTGACCTTTGAACTGGTTCACGGCACTCGCCAGAAAGAGGTCATAACGACAATTGTAGACACTCCACTTGAGCCTAAATGGGAAAACCTCTGGATTCTGAAACATCTCCTTCTTCTCATACCTAAAGAGAAACCCTGTTAATGGATCATTCATCCAAACCAGCATTCCTCAGTGGAGCAAAAGAACAAAATGGGAAAATATGAACAACTAAGGCAATGAACCGCTGAAAGTGTAGCTAAGCCACAGGCAGGAGAAGAAATGCAGAAGGCGCTTTGGGTAGGCCGGGATGCCTCACTGCATGCATCAAGCGAGACGTTATCAAGAATATGTTTTATTATTTGTTTATATTTAAACATTTTTACCTTGCCTTTCCACCCAGTCAATCAAAAACATTATGACAAGCTTTAAAAAACAAAGCAGCTAAAGAAAAGACATAAATACAGAAATAGGAAGGAGGGACCAGTGAGGGAAGGCCAAACAATTCAGCAAAGTTCTTCACAGGCCCATGTAAGATAACAAGGGAGGGGGACAGATCAATCTCCTGGGGAAGGAGATTCGATCATTTTGGTGCCATGGCTGAAACAGCCCTCCGGACATCCCGATGTCTCCTCGTCACATGAGCACAGCGATGAAAGAAGGGACACAATGGGGCACAATCGCCATTGGCTTCACTTCAATGGCGACCTCTTGAAGAAAATGTATGGAAGCCCCAATCTGATGTTCCGATTTCGTGTGTCTTTAGAATTTCTCAGAGCATATGCATCCAATACTTGTTATGGACTTCTCGGCCTCTTGGTCCCCAGATGTACCTCTATTATTATTGTTGTTGTTAACATTTATAAACCGTCCTCCCCCAGAAGAACTCAGGGCAGTGTACAGCACCATAGTCTAGGCTTGCGAAGTCCCCCCGGGGGGGCAGGGAAACCCCCGCCCCAGAGGCCCATTCCCCGCTGCCGGTGGATCGGGCCCCAGGGGAACCCCACCCCCAAAGTACGTGACGTGCATGTCAACCGGAAGTGACGCGACCACGCCGGGCACGCTGGGGGCAGGGCCACGGTCATCCGAGGAAAAAGTCTATGGTTTTCCCTCGGATGGTCGTGGCCCCGACCCCAGCATACCCAGTGTCCGCGCGCGCTCCAGGAAACAGCCGGAAGTCCCCCACTCCAGCAAAAGGTAATACTTGGCAACCCTACCATAGTCATACATAATACTCACACATAATTGGCCTGGCCACCACCTAGAGAGCTCCGTGAATTAGCAGTGCAGTCTGAAAGCAGAGTGACACCTTTCTAAGTACGCGGGAGTCAAGGGGCTAAGAAGGGAGTCACTCTGCTTAGACCTGCCCTGTAATGGGCTGTTCTGAGTCAGCCGATAATTCCCCTCTTGAAGGAGTCTGTGCTGATGGGTGAGACGGGGGGGGGAAGGATTCCACCTCCCCTCCACCTTCCATGTGGTAGAGTGAACTTGATGTGAGTGCCCAGAATGTCAACCTAATAACCCAGAATGTGTTTTAAGCCCAGTGGACAAATGGTTAAAAACATCTTTTTTATGCATGTCCAAATAAAGTAGTAAATATATTTAGGAGGTAAAGCTACGGAATACAAAAATCGAAAGAACGGGACAGTTTTCTTGCTCCCTAAAATGTACGAGAGTTTTGGTGTCTCTTTCCTTGGAGACAGACCGTCTTTCCCTCAGCACACAACAAGACTTCTCAAGATTCTCAAGGCTTGCTCCTTCCTGCCCATATTTCAAAGCTGAGCAGCCTCAGATCTCTCAGAAAGTGTGTGTGGGGCAATGTTCCCTCTAAGCTGTGGAGTCTTGTGAGCAAGAATTCTACTTCGTGAGCTACCAGTATTAAAGTTGTGAGCGAGTGGTTAGGCTGCTGTATAAATTAGTTTGCCCTGGAGCCATCCTTCCTGAGCTAAGACAAAAATGTGTGAGCCAGAGGCTAAAAAACGGTGAGCTAGCTCACACTAACTCAGCTTAGAGGGAACACTGGTGTGTGTGTGTGGGGGGCTCATTCAAACTTCCCACCAAAGGAGGACTTGAGCAATAAACTTCTCTCTCCCAGGTTCAGAAGAGCAGTCAGGTGTGACGTGTGTGTCATGTAAGGCTTATATGATGTGCCCGTCTGCAGTATAGTGGAGTCTAGACCAGTGCTCCCAAACGTGGTGCCTGTAGGCGCTTATGGTGCCTGGCAACACCTTTCTTGGGGTCCACAAAATGTTTTAAGAAAGTGCGCAGGACCAGGTGGGGCTTTGGCCAAGCAAAGATTCTGATTGGCCACTTGAGACTAGATTGGCTGTGCAGAACTTCAAAACAAGGCCTTGACTGTATGACTGAAGGAAAGCTGCAGCAGCCATTTTGTGGCTGGCTCTGACTCCTGTGGCAGCCATGTTGTGGCAGCCCTCTTTTGGCTGTGCCCACCACCATGCTGTGCCAGAATTTCAGAGGTGCCCACAGGTGTAGAAAGGTTGGGGACCCTGATCTAAACGGACCACTGGTGTGATTAAGCAAGGCTCTTCTTATGTTCTTATGTTGTGCTGCCGGAATGCTGGCACCAAGCTAGCAGAAGCTGAAGTCCCCCTGTGATTACCTTTCCCCTCCTCTTCCTGCAGGTATTGAAAGCCTGTGTGGGGTCAGAGGCAGGAGCCCTTGGGTGAAAGAGGAAGGGCAAGAGCCTCTGGTCTCACAGCCTGGGACCTGCGATGGTCGGCATGTTGGATTTGGAACAACCCAGATTTGCTGTGGCTTTTAAGGGTTTGTCTAGTTTTTTTCGTGATGTAGAATCTTTGTTTTCTTTTGTGTAAGCCACGTCAGGTCCCTTTGGGGAGAAATGCAGCCTGAAACACTGAAGCACGTGGAGTCCTGCCTGCTCTCCCATGGAGCCCAAGGGCCAACCACTTCTCAGGCTGTCCGAGGGTTGCCAGTTGCCCATCTATGGCAAGGAAGCTCACACCCCCACACTCCATTCCCCAACCTGGATAAACGGAGCACCGAGACAAAAATTGGGGAGGAAGGGACATTGCAGACTTCCTGCAGTCACTTCCAGGTTACCAGACACATTACTCTATGAATTTTCTCTGATCTCTATGATTTTTACAGTAGAGATGGGCAAAGTCCTAGAGAAGTGTGGGAGGTGACTTCAAAGTGATCACTAGAAGTGACATCACAGTGTCAGCAATACTCCCCCCTCTCCAAACTCCACCCCACCCCCCCACCCCGAGCTCACGTCATTTGCCATGTTGACACACTGTTATCCAGACTCTTTCCAAAATGACGAAATGAATGGGAGCCAGTTACCTCTCCAAGGTGCTTCTGATATCCTGGAAGGAACAAAGAGGAAAAAAAAGGAAACTTAGTGGCTGCCATGGACCGCACTAGCACAAGAAAGTTTTACTCTGCACTGGGTTTATTTGGAACATTCATGTTTCCTCATCCTCCATTTGTCCCCTTTTCAGCCTTTTCATGTCCTCTGTTCATTTCTTCTCAAGTAATGCAGTCCAAACATGTTAGTTCATTATCTGGATAGGAAAGTGCACATTTTTGAGGTTCCCCTAACATTAGTGCTGCTGGTTGACATGGACAGAGAGGAATTTGAGAAGCACCTGGTTGCATTGAATGAGTACAAATCCCCCTGGCCAAATGGTATGCCCCCAAGAGGGCTCAAAGAACTTTCTAGAGAGCTTGCAGAGCCTTTGTCCATCATCTTCCAGACCTCTTGGAGGATGGGAGATTTGCCACAAGACTGTTATCCCAATTTTCAAAAAAGGGATGAGAGGTGACCCAGGAAACTACAGGCCAGTCAGTCCGACCTCTGTCCCAGGGACGATACTGGAGCAGATTTTAAAGGAATCAATCTGTGAGCATCTAAAGGACAACTTGGTGATCCGAGGAAGTCAGCACGGATTTGTCCCCAACAGGTCCTCCCAGACCAACCTCATTTCCTTCTTTGATCGAGTGACAAGCTTACTGGATCGAGGGAATGCTGTTGAGGTTGTTTACCTGGATTTCAGTAAAGCTTCTGACAGGGTTCTCCATGATGTTCTGATGGGTAAACTAGAGGACTGTGGATGGGGCTGTAGGATAGTTAAGGTGGATATGGAACTGGTTGGAGAACCACACTCAGAGAGTAGTTGTCAATGGCTTGGAGAAGAGGAGGTTGAGGGGAGACATGATTGCTCTCTTGAAGTGTTTGAAGGGCTGTCACTTAGAGGAGGGCAGGGAGCTGTTCTTGTTGGCAGCAGAGGAGAGGACTCACAATCATGGGTTTAAGTTAAGGGTGGGAAGGTACTGGCTGGATCTTAGGAAAAACGTCTTTACAGTTAAGAGTTGTGCAATGGTGGAATCAGCTTCCTAGGGAGGTGGTGAGCTCCCCCTCATTGGCAGTCTTTAAGCAGCAGCTGGACAAACACCTGTCAGGGATACTCTAGGCTGATCCTGCACTGAGCAAGGGATTGGACTAGATGGCCTGTAGGGCCCCTTCCAACTCTGTGATTCTATGGTCTATGATCTATGATTCTATGGTCTACGATCTAGTACCATTTTCCATATGTCACCTCATCAAGGCCCCTGTTTCCCCTGCTGTGCCTCCAAAGTGCTATTTTTCAGCTGCTAATTGCTATCATGCTGAAAAGTATGCAGACGGACGAGTGATTTCTCTAATAATAACGTACTTTATTAGTGGAGAACAAGACAACCTTAGCCGGCTCACAGGCCGGCTTATATTCCCCGTGAAAACACCACCCAGAACACCCCCCACACCACAGTAGGTTATTTACAGTGGCCGAGAGTTCCATAGGCTCTCGGCTGGGAACCTAGCCCTCCAATAGGTGCAGGCTAGGATCCGCTTAGCTCATTGTCTCTTCGAGCGAAGCTCGGCATTTGCGCTTGACCGCGTGGAGCCCAAGCCGGCCACGCGGTCATAGCTGGATACATTACACATGCTATCACTTTCATTTTAAGAAAAAGGTCTCCACTCCTTTTCCTTGCCGAGATATAAGGGGACTACCCATTAAACAAAAAGCACTAGCCAGTTATTTGAAGAAATGACAGCTGGGGCCTTGTTATGGTTTTCTGCTACAGGGAGATATTAGCTATCCATTCTTAAAAAGCCCTCCAGTAGAACAGGTGGGGGGGATTACAGTGGAAATGGCAGCTGATGGAGGAAACTGCACACAAAACTCCCACATGAACACTCCATTGCCAGTGCAAATGACTCTGAATTCATGGCTGCATTGACAGGCAGGGAAATGGAGAATCTTTGCCAGGTAGGTGATGCCTACAGAAATCCCTTCAGGCTTACCACTCAAGGACTTGGAGATGTGTCTCCTCAGAGTGTGGCCCTGTTTCCATCAGAAAAAGTCTGCAAACACTCTCCAGCTGAGGATGACTTTGAACATTCTCTACCAGCATCTCACCTGCAGGAGTTCACTCGCTGGCTGCTGATGCTTCTTCTCCATCTCTCGCATGAGGCTTTCGAGACAGGAGAGTTCCTCAGAGAGTCTGACCAGGTACTCGTCCCTTCTTCTGGCTATGTCCTTCTTCGTCTCTTCTACCCAGACCAGCAGACAGTTTTCTTGTTCTTTCAGCAGCTGGTGTAGTCTTCTGAAGTTACCCACTGACTCTTGTCTCATTGATTCCATGCTTTCCTAAAAGAGGAGGGAGGGAGG
>NW_015168716.1:51072-53506 GCF_001447785.1 Gekko japonicus
AGGAAGGAAGGAAGGAAGGAAGGAAGGAAGGAAGGAAGGAAGGAAGGAAGGAAGGAAGGAAGGAAGGAAAAGACCAATGTCAGGAATGTAATTGGTTTCAGAGGGTCAAATCATTTAGGAAGGATTTGATTTTCCCCAGAGATCACATCAATATTCTGCAAAGATCCAATGCGATGTAAATGTAGGCTTGACAATGCCCCATTGGTGGCGGGGATTCTCACCACTGCTCTGCTGGTGGGGCAGGGGATGGCGTATTGACATCACTCTACATGTGCCGAAAGCGGATGACAGCGGGAGACATCAGGAGTGGTCTGACATTTGGGCAAAATTCTATGGTCCCCCAAAATACTTGGGTATACATTTCAAAAGGCAAGCATTCCCAAGGCCTGTTCCAGAGGCTAATATGGTGTTCAGTTATCTGTAATTTTCCCACAGGATCAGTTTAACTGGACAAAATGCAGCAAAGACCGGTGCAGGTTGAAGAGAGGATCTTAATTCTACCTTTTTTCAGGTTTTCCCACCTAAACTGCCCTCCCTGCCTTCTGCATTGTTTCTATGTTGTTTGGAAGTCCGGGGGGGGGGATAAATTTTTTTGCCCAAAAAGGGAGGTTATCGATGCTTTCAAAGACCCTCCTCCTCCTGCATCTTCTAGGGTTGCCAAATGGCGCTGGGGGGCGGGGAATCCCCCACTTTGACGGCCTGATTTTCGACGCGACGAAAATCGGGCCCAGGGGAAACCCCACCTCCGCGTGCGCATCACCCGGACGTGACGTCGCACGCTGGGGGTGGGGCCACGGCCATTTGAGGGGAAAACTCTTTGTTTCCCCCTCAAATGGCCATGGCCCCGCCCCCAGCGTGCGACGTCACTTCCGGGTGATGTGCACACGGCATGTGCGCGCGCTATGCACGAGCGCACACCCAGACGCCGGCCGGGAGCCCCCCGCTCCCAGCCAAAGGAGATTTGGCAACCCTAGCATCTTTTGATCCAGACTGCGGCTTCTGTGGCTGTGTATCGTAAAAAGAAGAAATCAACAGGAAAAAAGGAATACCACATGTAGTTTGGCCCTTAGAATGCCTTTTGATGACTATGTTCTGTGACAAGAAAAGGCCACTTTGAATGAGAAATATCCATTCTGAGGACTGGGACTACCTTGCGTTTTTGGACTCTTCCTGCATTTTGTGTTTTGTTCACTTCCTAGAAATTGTTGCACTTACAAGCACTCCTTGGCTTTCATCTTCAGCTTCTGCTAAATGTAACAGAATTTTCTCCCTCTCAATACTCAAAATCTTCAGGCAACTAAAGATCCTATCCTGAAAAAGGGAAAAAAATGAACAAACATTCCGGATTAGTTCTTGTTTGTTTGTATGTGTCATGATCTGGGCTGTACTACTAGGCTTGCCAAGTCCCCCCGGGGGGTGGGGAAACCCCTGCCCGAGAGGCCCGTTACCCGCCGCCGGCGGATCAGGCCCTGGGGGGAACCCCACCCCCAAAGCACGCGACGTGCCCGGCGTCAGCACGTCACCCGGAAGTGACGCAGTCGCGTCGGGCATGTTGGGGGCGGGGCCGCAGTCATCCGAGGGAAAACTCTATGGTTTTCCTCAGATGATTGTGGTCCCGCCCCCGGTGTGCCTGATGTGGTTGTGTAACTTCCGGGTGACGTGCTTGCGTAATTTCCGGGTGATGTGGTTGCGGCGCGTGCATGCACGGACTCCCAGAGCACCACTGCAGTCCCCTGCTCTACATACAGCAAGGACTTTGTTAGATCGCCGCTAACAAAGATCCGGAGAGTGATTTCAACAAAAGTGATCAGCTTTATTGTAGGTACGAACAAGCGCTTGAAAGAAGTCATAACCAGGACAACTTAACATTGGGAGCTAGGCTCCTTTTAAACATTCCCGGGCTAATACAGCCACACCCATTTACAATAAACAACCAATGAGGTTGTGTGGATAACGTCCAATGAGAGTCCTTCCCTTGCAGGGAATTGGTGCAGTTCTGATTGGTCGCTGTTGTAGAGCGACCAATAGCAAGTTGGCTCAGAGGAGCCTTCCTCTGGCTCGAGCTTATTATGGAGAGTGAATGCAGCGATTCAAGTAAGCCTTTTCGAATACACCACAATTCCTCCCCCCTAAGTTAAAACAACACAGCATTTTATAAACACACATTCACAGTTTCCAACAATGTTTACATCAGCCATCACAATACAGCTCATTACAATCGAAATTGCCCAGATACGAGGGCACTCACCGCGCACGCTGAGACCTGCGGAGCTGTGCAGGCTCAGGGGGCAAACTCAACTGTGGGTCACCTATGGGCTCTATACTGACTGGGTCAGGCACACTCACTTCTGGGGTTGCAGCCTCGAAACCAGGGGTCTGTCCTGCTTCGGGGACAGTACTGGGCAATTTATTTATTTATTTATTTATTTATTTA
>NW_015168716.1:53728-57316 GCF_001447785.1 Gekko japonicus
CGGCGGCGGCTCCTACTCAAATGCCTGGCGGAAGAGCTCCGTCTTGCAGGCCCTGCGGAATTGCACTAGGTCCCGCAGGGCCCTGATCTCCACCGGGAGCTCATTCCACCAGGTAGGAGCCGCCACCGAAAAAGCCCTGGCCTTGGTTAGGGCAAGCTTGATGTCCCGGGGGCCTGGAACCACAAGGAGGTCCAGACTCCCTGATCGTAGCGCTCTTGGGGGAACATACGGGAAGAGGCGGTCCCTCAGGTAGGCTGGACCCTGGCCATTCAGGGCTTTAAAGGTGAGAACCAGCACTTTGAAACGAACCCGGTATGCTATAGGCAGCCAGTGCAGCGCTTGCAGCACCGGCCGGATGTGGTCCCTCCTCGAGAGACCCATCAGCAGCCTAGCCGCAGCATTCTGCACTAGCTGCAGCTTCCGGATTTGCAACAAAGGCAGCCCCAAGTAGAGAGCGTTACAGTACTCACCTCCGTCTCTGGAGGTCTGAAATCAAGTTCTGGAGACACAGCTGTCGGAGAGTCAGCGCTGTCCTTCGCCCATCTCCTCCTCAGCTGGTCTATGTGGCGCCGCCATTTCCTGCCGTTGGCCAGCTCTACCACATACATTCTGATGCCTATGTTTTTGCACACCACCCCAAGAATCCATGAGTGCCCACCAGCATAGATGCTCTGATGTTAGCTTCCCCCATTGGTTAGACAGGGACATTTCCTGGTGCCAGCGTAAGCCCAGGAAAATATGTTTATTGATGCAGTTCCGTTCTTTGTCTGAACCTTATAAGCAGCAAAGTAAAAGGAATAGAACCAATCTCTTTCTACCATCAGTCTGATTCATGGATACTTCGTAAGTATGGACTCCTTCATTCACCCAGCAGCCCTAATGTGAGTTACTGAATCTTGGATGCATGGAGAGCAATAAAATGATGTGAAACTATTAGACTGATGTGTTGGGCGACTTACTGTAACAGGCTTGGGCTTCTAGAAGCCTGGGAACAGGATGGTCCCTGTGAGAAAGGCGGATGATAAATAACGTAAATAAACAAATAAGAAGTCTATGGGAGATACACAGACAAATCTATCCAGTGTTGGATACCTATAAAGCCTGAATGAAACAGTGCTCATACATGTGGATATTTTGGAGGGGGGGGGCTTTCCTCAGCAGTCCCCAGGCACTAATGTCATGATTTTCAGACTCTGTATTGTTGCTGTTTTCACTCTTCCCCCCCCCGCCCTATTATTTTGCTTTCAATGGAACTGCTAAGAGAGCTTTGGACACAGACTAGTTACTCGAGGGGAGGGGTGACCATCTTAGCTGAAGACCCAAACAGTTAACCAAGTATAAAGCCAACAGTCGTGATAGTCTGACCCACAATCAAACAGTCATAAGACTTATAAAGAATGCTGTTTATGTATTGCAATCTAAAGCACTATAACATGATACACAACGTCGTCTCCGGATTACATAACAACGTTTCAAAAAATGAATCTTCTTCAGGAGATATTATAGTGGCGCCAAAGCTCTCAGTATCATAAATGTTAGACAACAAGTCTTAAGAATATTAAATTCAGATAGGACGCTGATCTCAATTAACATTCAGGCTCAAAATATGCTGCTATGTTTCTACTGGATCCCGGGCAATACATAAACAGCATTCTTTATAAGTCTTATGACTGTTTGATTGTGGGTCAGACTATCACGACTGTTGGCTTTATACTTGGTCAACCATCTTAGCTGAAGCACAGGACTTATAGAAATAAATCTGACACAGAAAAATCAAGATCCATACCATGTCCTACCTTGTATTCCCAGGAAGCCTCCTCAGCTGGAATCACCGCATGGATTATGTGCTCTTTGGATCTGTCACAGACCATACAGATGAGGGTTTCATCAGTCTGGCAGAAAAGCTTCAGGGGCTTCCAGTGTTTCGCACAGATTCTCTCTCTGGCTTCTTCCTTGCTTGCTTCTCCCCTCTGGAAACTGAGTTTTCTAGTTATGTCCACGATGTTTGCCAGCTGCCGATTCGGCAGGAGGTTCCTCGACTGAGCAGTTTGTTTGCACACCGGGCAGGAAGCCTCCTCTGCCACCGCTTCCCGCCAGCTGCGGGTCAGGCAGGCCCGGCAGAAGTTGTGGCCGCACTCTGCGAGGATCACCGGATCCCTGAAATACTCCAGGCAGATGGGGCAGGTCACTTCCTCGCAGAGCTCTTTGATGGGGCCCCCGGTAGCCATGGCTGCCTCGCTCCTAAAGAGAAAGCCACAATGTTACCTACTTTTTTACAGGACTGGGTGAAAGCCGGATCTAGATGTTTTTCAATGGATCCTCATGAATTCATATGATTTCCCCCCTTGAAACTAAATAAAACCACAATCATGTAGGCCATGTCTTAATCTACAGGCAGCATTGTGAAAATCATGCATCCACTGCTTTGTGGGGCCAGAAAGGCACAAAAAAAGTAGTTGCTATCCACAGATCCTCAAGGATCCTCAGGGGTTTTGCACTGGGTCATCCTGATGTCACCATCAAATCACATATCATGTCAATAGCCACAGATCGTATAGCAAAAAATCACGGATTTTTGTAGCAGGAGTAGCTCCTGTAAGAAGAGCTCTGTAAGCTCTTGAGGACTGGCTACATTAGGGGTGTGTGGCCTAATACGCAAAGGAGTTCCTGCTACAAAAAGAGCCCTGGCCGGTTTTTGAGTTGAGTCACCCCAAATTCACCATCAAGTCACATATCATGTCCATAACCACAGACTGCAGCACAAAACTCACACATCCACCGCTTCGTGGCACTGCCAGAGCCCAAAAATATGGCTCCAAAGTGTGGATCCTCATGGTTTTTGCATTATGTTGCCCCAAACTCACCAGGAGATCAGATATCGTGTCCATGGGCAGAGCTTGCACCACAAAAATCATGGCTCCATGGCTTCGTGGTGACACCATGGTACAAAAACATTTTTCCAAAGCACAGATGGATCCTTGGGATTTTTGCACTGGGTCACCCCAAGCTCACCATCAACTCACATATTAAATTGATGGGCACAGCTTGCACCGCAAAAATTAATCATCTACTTAGCGTGACCCCACACAGCAAAAACAGTTCTGAAGTGTGGTTTCTCATGGATCTTCAGGGGTTTTGCATTGGGTCACCTCAAACTCACCATCAAATCACCTATCATGTCCATTACCACAGATTGCACCACAAAACTCATGCATCCAGGGCTTTGTGGTGCCCCCACAGGGCAAAAACATGGTTCTGAAGCACAGATCCTGGTAGATCCTCAGGGTTTTTTGCATTGGGTCATCCCAGTGTCACCATCAAATCACATACCATGTCCATGGGCACAGCTTGTACCAGGGCTTTTTTTGTAGATAAAGCCCAGCAGGAACTCATTAGCATAATAGGCCACACCCAACAACAGAAACTCATTAGCATATTAGGCCACACCCCCTAACAGCACAGCTCATTGGCATATTAGGCCAAACCCCCATGTTACCAGAAGTGTCCTCATCCAGCCACACCCACCTTTTGCTTCTTATTCTGATTACCTTGTTTGTTGTCAAAACCAGAGGTCATTTTGGGGGGGGG
>NW_015168716.1:57624-71936 GCF_001447785.1 Gekko japonicus
GCTTGTACTAAAAAAACATGGATCCAAGCTTGTACTAAAAAAACATGGATCCAAGCTTGTACTAAAAAAACATGGATCCAAGGCGTGGCGGTGACACTGTGATGCAAAAACATGGTTCCGTAGTATGAATCATCTGGAATCCTCAGCATTTTTCTACTGGGTCACCTCAGTGTCGCCATCAAATCATATATTATGTCCATGGCAACAGCTTGCACCACACACACACACCAAAAATCACGCATTCACAGTTTCGTGGCTCCCCCACTGAGGGAAAAAAACATGGTTCTGAAGTGCAGATCTTGATGGATCCTCAGGGTTTTGTGTTGGGTCACCCCAAACTCACCATCAAATCACATATCATGTCCATGGGCAGAGCCTGCACCACAAAAATCATGCATCCATGGCTTTCTTGGTCACTCCATATTCATTATCCATCCACATATATTGTCCGTGGCCAGAGCTTGCAACATAAAAATCACGTGTCAAGCGCTTTGTGGCACTGCCATGGTGTAAAACGTGCTTCCAAACCACAGATCCTCCTGGGTCCCTAGGCTTTTTATGTCTGGTCACCCCAAACTCACAATCAAATCACACATCATGTCCATGACCACAGAATAAACTACAAAAACCACAGAGCACTGCCAAGGTGCAAAAATTGTACTAAATACTTTGATCCTCGTGGATCCTCATAATTGTTAAATGGGCTCTCCTGATTAAGTATCTGCTGCTCTTAACCTCTACTCCAAACTGGCTCTCTGGGCACCATTGGTTTGTCAAGTGGTACTTGCAGACATTATGGTACTGAAGAATTTAACAGCCGTTTGTCCACAGCTCGGTGTATTTGTGGTAAGAGGTAGTGAAGAACAGAACTATTGTCATGGTTCAGCCTGAAGCAGCCAGTTCCAGCCAGAGACGAAAATGCACAGTCAGGTGCTGACAGTGGGGTGCCAGACACCTGCAACTGAGGGGCTGTAATCGGAGGACAGCACCCCAGTGGCCCAAGTCCTTGACCCAGGCATCACAAGGCATCACAAGCCACCTCACCCCCGTCATCCCCAGAATCACCAGAGCGCAGGTGAAGGACAGCACAGCAAGAACTCTCCGAGAGGAGTGGAGTGCACATCTGGCTACCCAGACACACCGGGGGGGGGGCTAACAAGCCAGGGCGATGAGTTGGGCATCAGTCCAATGTGGCACAGCTGTTCACCTGGCATAAATGGAGAAGCGGATGATGGGTCAAGCATGGAAGCAACCAGTCACATTACTGCTGACTCTGTGACCACAGCTTCAGTTTCAGCTCTCCTCTCCTCTTGACTCTGACTTCTGGACCTACACTGCTCTTCTCCTGTGATCCATGGACCGGCTCTCAACTCTGCTCTCTGGAACTGCTCTGACTCCTCGGGAAATGACTTCAGACTGCTAGACTCTGCTCTTGGACAACTCTCTGGACCTCATTCTGATTTCCTGGTCACCGACCTCTGGACCCCAACCCTGACTGGGACTCTGGAATCCGGTTCTGCCACCTGCCTGTCTGTCACAACAATTATGTTGCTTGATTTCCCCCCAAAGACAGTTGCTCTTGCCCATCATCCAGGACTTGTTACCATACTATAGCTGCCAACAGGGGTCATTTAGTAGAAAAAGAGTTGCAGGAGCTCATTCGCATAACTCATTAGCATAACTCATTTGCATATGCCACACCCCCTGATATCACTGGAAGTGTGTCAGAAGGCAACACCCACCGCTCAGGCTCCACTGGACTGTTTTGGATTGCTAGCTATTGGGGGGGGGAACGTGCAGATCTGTCCTCCCAGAGGAGGGAGAGCTTGTACCTGAATAAAACCTGGTCTTAAAGGTGCCACTGGGCTGTTTTGGACCAGGAGGCCGGGGGGGCAACTTACCTGGCTGCTTCTTGCTCTGACTGAGAGCTGCTGGGAGCAGGGGGTGGGGCTTGTTGCATGTGCCCGCCCCTTGGGCTCTTTACTGCCGGTGCTCCGCTCCTGTGCGCTCCTGCAGGAAATGACCACTGGCTGCCAACATCCCCCCACTATTGTCATGCCACCAGTACCCAGGAAGCCTCGCCAGCTGCAGCTCACACAGTTGGAGTGAAATAAAAGGCAGAAGACTAGATGAGGAAGAAAGTTCCCCGGATTGCAGGAAAGGACAACTGCAGCTCCAGCATCTGGTTCAGTGCACACTGCCAAGGAGTTAGACTCCTTAAAAAGCAAGCCACCTACCGACTATGAGACACCTGGGAAGCACTCAGCCTCAGATGACCTCCACTCCAAAAGGTGGGGAAGAGGAATGGACAGGGGCCAATACTGATTCTTTTGATAGCAGCCCATCATTCTCAACACAAAGGGAGAAGCGTTTGGACAAATCACAGATCTGTACATCAGTTCCCCCCATGGCACAACTGTACTCTCACCACACTCAGTCTACAAAAGATGGGGCTTGTGGGCTCTGTTGCCAACATCTGTGTGTATGATTATGACATAGACACTGATGGGTAAATGACCTCATAATAGATGTGTTTTTGCCTCCAGGGTGATCCTGGCCAAAGAGCTAGGTCACGAGGGAACAGTTTCCCCACTTAGTTGCCCCTTCATGCCGTCCTTAATGTGTCAAAGATTGTCAGCACAAACCCAGAAGTGTTGTTTGAAATACAGAGTGCTACAGAAGGATGTTTTGATTATTCCAGTAAATGACAGGGAAGTCCCCTGGATACTGATAGTTATCATTTTTTTAAAGGAAGACTGTGCTCTACCTGGATTCCAAACATGGACTGAACTGCTCTGTGATTGATGTCGTAACATCCTTCTTAGCATGTCTGTATGTAGTAAAGGTAAAGGTTCCCTTGCTCGAAAGCCAGTCGAATCCGACTCTAGGGTTGCGGTGCTCATCTCCGTTTCCAAGCCGAAGAGCCAGCGCTGTCCAAAGACGTTTCCGTGGTCATGTGGCCGGCATGACTAAACACCAAGGTGCATGGAACGCTGTTACCTTCCCACCAAAGTGGTACCTATTTATCTACTTGCAATTTCTCGCTTTCGAACTGCTAGGTTGGCAGGAGCTGGAACTAGAGATGGGAGCTCACTCCGTCATGTGGCACCCGGGTCTTGAACTGCTGAACTACTGACCTTCCACAGCCTACAGTTCAGTGTCTTAACCACTTGAGCCACCGCAGCTCAAAATGCACCTATAGTTTTGCAGACTGGTCATTTTTTGTACCAACTGATATACCCAGGCAAGATTATTCCAGTGACCATGGTCCTTTCACATGTACCATTGCACATCTGATTGCTTCTGCTGTCCAATTACAGTTCACACAAAAGGATATGGCTGTGATTAGACCCTGGCTAAAAAATAATACAGCACAGTGGGAAAACCTATCTTGAGGTTGTTTGGAGGTTTTAGCAGGGAAGCGTAGCTATCATATACCCTTGACCAAAGAACGGTACACTCCTATCTGGGATGGTCATCCTCTTCCACTGAGCACAAAGCTTTGAGAGGGACGCACATGGAGTGGTGAAGGAAGTAGGGGACCACCCGCCGAGCCAGCCAGATCAGCCGAATCAACCCTGGTGATCAGTGCGGTGACCGACGTCGCAGCCAGATCTCCCTAATATCTGGGGAAACCTGTCTTGAAGGACAAGACAGATATATTCCACTGGAAATTGCTGGTGTTTCTCCCAAGGGGAGAGAACTTTTTTTTTTTTTTTTGGTAAACAAATTTTATTTTCTCAGGAATACAACATATAAAACATTTCATTCTATCAATTGTCTACCCCATTCCCAGTTCCTCCCCTCCCTCCAATGGCTTCCCACAATGCTTCCACCCCTGCTCCAAATTACTTCATATCATCAACAATATCAGTTTCTCATCATTACAATCTAAAGATAACATCATTTGACTTAATATTGATCTAAACATATTAAGTTTTGTTTCACATCCCAGTTCTTTTCCAGATAAATTTTAAAATCATTCCATTCTCCAAAAAACTCATCGTCTTCTTTGTTATTCAGTTTTTTTGTAATCTTATCCATTTGTGCCATGAACAGAACTTTTTGTATCCATTCTTCAACCTCTGGTACCTTTTCCGTCTTCCAAAACTGAGCATAAATCATTCTCGCTGTCACTATCAGGTACCAGAGTAAAGTTTTTTTAGTCGTATTGACTTCTTCCATTTTGAGTCCCAAAAGCAGAATTTCCGGTGCTTTTTTAAAAGAACATTTCAGTATTTTTTGCATTTCATTGTGGACTTTTGTCCAAAAGTCTACAGCTTTCTCACAAGTCCACCACATATGATAAAATGAGCCCTCATGCCTCTTACATTTCCAACATTTGTTTGACATATTTTGATTCATATTTGCAATCTTCTTAGGTGTCATGTACCACCTATACATCATCTTATAACAATTTTCTTTAACATTAGTACATGTCGAGATCTTAATAGAATTTTTCCACAAATATTCCCAGGTTTCCATAGCCACTTCCTTATTCATATTAATAGCCCATTTTAACATTTGTTCTTTAACAGTTTCATCTTCAGTATACCATTTTAACAACACCTTATACATTTTAGAAATATTTTTTCCTCCTCCACTCTCCCATACCTTTTCAATTTCATTTTTTTCCTCTCTAAAACCATAGTTTTTTTTGTCAGATCTAAAAAGATCATAAATCTGCATATATTTCAACCACTCATATTCATATTCAATTTCATTCTGCTTTTTCATTACCCACTCTGTTCCCTCTTTTTTAATTAAATCTCTATATGGCAACCAGTCTCTACCTCGCTGTCTTGAGTAAGATATCAACACTTCTACTGGTACAATCCACAATGGTCTTAAGTCACTCTGGTACTTCTTATATCTTGTCCATACCATATACAAAGCTTTTCTCACCAAGTGAAGTTTAAAAAAACTGTCCATTTTTATCTTGTCATACCATAAATATGCATGCCAGCCAAATCTACAATCATGCCCTTCCAACCCCAACAATCTGTCATTTTCAAGCTTCACCCATTGATCCATCCATGTTAGACAAACCGCTTCATAATATAGTCTAAGATTTGGCATTTGTAGACCTCCTCTTTCTTTGGCATCACAAAGTATTTTCATTTTGATCCTTGGTTTCTTGCCTGCCCAAACAAATTTTGACAACTCTTGTTGCCACTTGGCCAACAAATCCGTTTTATGCAGAATTGGTATTGTTTGGAACAGGAACATCAAACGTGGTAGGACATTCATTTTTATAACTGATATTCTTCCCATCAGTGATAAGTTCATTTTATCCCATTTCTTAAAATCTTGAGTCAGCTTAGTCCATAATTTCTCATAATTATTCTTATATAGGTCTATATTTTTTGCCGTTAATTCAATTCCAAGGTATTTTGTTTTTTTAACTACTTCACATTGTACCAGTTCTTGTAGTTCCACTTGTTTTTGTTTGATCATGTTTTTACATATAAGTTTTGTTTTATTCTTATTTACGTAAAAGCCGGCCAATTCTCCAAACTCCTTTATTTTTTGAAAAAGCAATGTCAATTTTTCTGTTGGGTTTTCCACCATAAACATTACATCGTCTGCAAATGCTCGATATTTGTATTGGTGTCCTTTATGTGTCAAGCCCTTTATTTCTTGATCGTACTGTATTTTTTGTAAAAGTATTTCCAATACCCAGATAAATAATAACGGTGATAACGGACAACCTTGCCTTGTTCCTTTCTGTACTTTGAAGTTATCTGTCAGTTCTTTATTCACATTTATTTTAGCTCTTTGTTCAGAATAGATAGCTTCAATACAATTTCTAAAATGTTGTCCCGCTTCAATCTTTTCCATCATCTGGTGCATAAAATTCCAATTAAGATTGTCAAAAGCTTTTTCTGCATCAACAAACAGAAAAGCTACTTCTTTTTCTGGGTGCTTTTCATAATATTCAATTGCGTCCATTACTATTCTTACATTGTCTCTAATCTGCCTTTTGGGTAAAAAGCCCGCTTGATCTTCAGAAATTACCGTTTGTAAATAGTTTTTCACCCTTTCTGCAATAATTTTTGCAAAGATTTTATAATCGTTGTTCAAAAGAGATATTGGCCTGTAGTTCTTTACATTTGTTGAATCTTGTCCTTCCTTTGGAATCAAAGAAATAATTGCTTCTTTCCATGAGTCCGGCACCTTTTTGTTTTCTCTTATTTCGTTGGTTAAAGCTTCCAGGACCGGGGAAATTTCTTCTTTCATCTTTTTGTAGAATTTCGCTGTAAATCCGTCCGGCCCAGGCGCCTTCCCCAACTTTGTCTCTTCTATTGCCTTCATCACTTCTTCTTTTTGAATTGGACCATTTAATAAATCTTTGTATTCCTTACTTATTTTTGGTAGTGGAATCTCCTTTAAATATGTTTTAATCTTCTCAAGATCAACTCTAGTTGTTTGGAATAGTTTAGCATAATACTTGAAGAAACATCTCTTTATTCCATTAGGATCAACGAACTCTTTTCCATCTTCTATTATTTTGGTTATCATTCTTCTCTCTCTTCTAGCCTTAAGTTGCCAAGCTAAGTATTTTCCCGGTTTGTTCGCCCCTTCAAAAGATTTCTGTTGTAACTTCTTTAAATTCCAATACATTTCCTGATTCCAAGTCTCATTCAGTTGTTCCTTCAGCAACTTTAATTCTTTAATAATTTGCTTTTTTCCAGGCTTCTTTTTTAATTCCTTTTCTTTCTGAGCAATTTTTTCTAACACTTCTGTTTGTTTTTGAAGTTTTTCCTTTTTTTGCTTCACGTTTTGCGAGATGAGAATTCCTCTCATCACCGCTTTATAAGCATCCCATACAATCTGTATCGGTGTTTCTTTATTTAAATTTTGTTGAAAGAATTGTTTCGTTTCTTCCTTTAACATCTCAATTACCGTTTTCTTATCCAACAAGTCTTCATTAATCCTCCACAGAAAGGGTTTTTTCCTTTCTGTGGAACTCCATACCACCGGATTGTGATCTGAATTACATCTTGGCAAAATTTCAGTCTTATGTGTTTTCATTGATAATTCTTCAGACATCCAAATCATATCAATTCTGGAAAAAGAGCAATGTCTATTGGAATAAAAAGTAAAGTCTTTCTGCATCGGGTTCCATTTCCTCCAAACATCTTCTAATTTTTCTTGCTTAACTAATTCAAAAAAATTCTTTGGCAATTTTCCGCTGAATTCGTTGTCCTTTTGTGGTTTTCTGTCTAGACGATCTATTGTCCCATTAAAGTCTCCGGCCATAATAACTTGCTCATAAGTCAATTGTTGTAATTGGTCAGTTATATCCTTAAAAAATTTTTCCTTTGCTCCATTGGGTGCGTACACGTTGATCAACAATGTTTTTTTCTGCTGAATCATTAATTCCACACCCACGTATCTGCCATCTATGTCCTTAAAAATTTCTGTAGGTTGTAACTCCTTCTTCACATATGTCACAACTCCTTTTTTCTTGTTTGAGGCCGCAGAACAAAATTCAATTCCAAATAAAGCATTCTTTAAATATTTTATATCCTGTTTTCTAATATGTGTTTCTTGCAAGCATATCACGTTGCATTTCTGTTTCTGTATCCAATGATTGATTCTTTTCCTCTTGTTTGGTGAATTTAATCCATTAACATTCCATGACAACAATTTGTACTCCATTATGCGTTTTATTTTAAAGTTCTCCAAAGACGTCCGCATTGTCCGCCTTAAATTTATAAAAGTCCATCATCGATCTGATCTGAATCCTCCCACCTTGATACGTAAAGGATAAACCTTGTGGAATCTCCCATCTATATCTGATGCTCAAAGCTCTGAGTTTGTCCGCCAAGGATTTATACCTTTTCCTGTCTTGCAGTATTGTTCTTGGGAGTTCTCTCATCACCATAATTTTGTTTCCCTCTATTACAAAAGGGACGTTGAATTGCTTCTTGAATATCTCCTCTGTTATTGATCTTGTTACAAATTGTACAATTACATCCCTTGGTAAATTCTTCTTTTCTGCAATTCTGGAGTTCACTCTATAAATCAAATCAAAGTCTGAGTCCATTGACCCTTCCTCCTCGCCCAGAAAAGCCGTTATCACTTCCATCATTTTTTCTTTTAAGTTCTCATTCTCTGTTTCCTTAATGCCTCTGAATCTCAGATGAGTCTGCATCCTTCTGAACTCCATCATTGTCTCTGATCTTGTAATTTGTTGAGTCAAAGAATCTTGTTTCTCTTCTATTTTTTGTATCTTCTCCTCTGTCTCTGTAGTCTTGGTTGCATTTGCTTGAACATCCTTCTTAACTCCTTCCATTTCTTGCTTGATTGAAGTTATTTCTGTAGTAACCAATTCCTTCAATGCTGTTATGTTCTTCTCTTGGACTTCTTCTAGATGTTTCAGATGAATCTGAGTTTGCTTCTCCAGTTGGTCCCCCAATGTTTTTTCTATCTGCTCCCCCATGGCTTGTATTGCCTCTGTCATTCTCTTCTCCATTGCTTCCATGGAGGCTTGCATCTCTTTTTTCTCTCTTTACCTTGACATTTTGGGGGTTGAAGTAGATCCAATCCTAGGTCTCACAACCGGTTTAAGTTCTGGGTCTGAGTCGGCTCTTTTCTTGCCTCTCCTGGTCTCCGTCTTGGCGATTTCTTTCCAATTCACAGATTCGCAAAATAAAGCACTCTTCTAGATGATAAGATTTAGTCCTCCATGCCTCTCTGTTTACGCTTTCCAAAGACCCTTAGAAATATATTAAAAAAGCAAATTTAGTTGAAGTCCTCCTCAAAATGTCGGGCGCAACTTCTCTATGGTAATTTCATGTAGAGTAGGTCAGATTGGTATTTTGCAGGCCCTTCCTTCCGCATAAAACTCACTTCCGGTCCGGCACCTTTAAAAGTTCCACTGTCTTCCTTTCGCTAATGCCCGTCTAGGAATTCAACTTCCTGGATGTTTCACACGGACCTCTTTCTTTGTGACACCAGCCTGCTCTTCCCACGCTATTGTTCGTGAGTTTCGATTTTACAGTTGCGCACACGGCTCCATCTTCACCACAGGAATGTTAAACAATAAGCGTTTTTACAGTTTTTAAAGGCTTCAATCAACTTTTTTCTCTCCGGAATCGGATTTCTGGGATTTACTATTCATTTTCCGCTCAACCGCTTAATTCAAATTGACTCCAAACTCAGTTCAGGTAAGCGGCACGTTTTTGTTATCTAGCACGTTCAAAACGGGTTTCGCATTGTTTCTTTTAACTCACAGTTGTTGTCCTTCTTCAAAGAGGTCGGCTGACGAAGAATTTATGCCGGTAATCCGGCTCGATCGGCCACTATAGAGTTGCTTGGCACTTGCCTTCTTCGTGGGAGGAGGTCAAAGCCCAATTCAGCTTCTTCCGAAGCTGGATTACGCCAACCTCACACTCCCTCTAGGGCGCTGCTGCCTGCTTGTCCCCCCCCCTCGCTGGGGAGTGATGCGTTGGGCTGTGTATTGCCCAAACTGTCAAAAGTGGCCGTCGCTCGCTTCGCACGATCGCGAAACGCTTCAGTCCTCCATCTTAGCCAGACCGGAAGCCCCAAGGGGAGAGAACTTTTGAAAGAGAGGAGCATTACTGTCTCTAGATCTAGAAGGAGGAAAGAAAACACTAACCTATCGCTCAGATATCTTACCTTCCTTCTTTGAAGGCTACTGGCCATGAAAGTTTTTGAAGGAGGGCTGGATGAAGCCCGGCAATGACTTAACAATAGTTTTCTGTGAAGGAAACTGCAAGGACTGGTACCACTGCTCTTGCGTAGGCATTGATTCAAAAGATCTACCACGGGTTTTCATGTGCCCAGATTGTCAATCCACTGTGGCCAAATTGACTTTGAAACAGTGAGCCATAATATTCCATGGGTTGGTAAGATAGAGCATGTGAAGTATGTGAACAGGAAAATCCAAACACATAGTCTTCAGCGTCGTGGCAGGGCTGGTCCTTTTCAGATTGTTTCTTATTCACTGAGAGGATTTTTGATTTTCACATTTTGGTAAGGGGGAATTACGGTGCTTTGTCCTACAGTACAGGGTAACGTAAAGTGCTGTGGTCAAATTTCCTATTCAACACAGTTTCCGTTGGAACAAATGGGGCAATGTAGAAAAACCAGGGTAGATCCAGCAATGCACGAGCAGAAGTGTCAACTTACTTAGTGCCGTTCTGCTTGTGCAAACAATGGTGCGAGATATACTGCAGGATAGACCAGGAGAGAACAGCTGATGATCTCTTGCACGATGTCATACTCAAACGGAAACGCAAGTCAGGATAAAGTAAGTTAAAAGCGGTCAATGTAGTCTTTGTAGTAACACTTCTTGTGCAAGAGCTCCAACACATGTGGAAATCTGCTGGATCCAACCCCTGGATTTTAATTAGTATTATGACTGTTCAGAAGATACATTAAGGAAGAAAAATTCATAGAATCATAGACTTGGAAGGGACCTCCAGGGTAATCTAGTCCAACCCCTTGCACAATGCAGGACATTATCAAATACCTCCCCCCACACCCCCAGTGACCCCTGCTCTATGCCCAGAAGAGGGCAACCCCCCCTTCCAGGATCCCTGGCTAAACTGGCCTAGAAAACCATTGCTTCCTGACCCCAAAGTGGTGATCAGCATTTCCCTGAGCATGTCAGAAAGGGCCACAAGAACTAAGCACTGATGCAGTCCTTCCTGCCCTCCCTCTCATGATCTGCCTAAGTTCACAGAATCAATATTGCTGTCAGATGGCCATCTAGCCTCTATTTGAAAACTTCCAAAGGAGGAGAGCCTACCACCTCCCGAGGAAGCCTGTTCCACTGAGGAACCGTTCTGTCAGGAAGTTCTTCCTAATGTTTAGCTGAAAACTCTTCTGATTTAATTTCAGTCCATTGGTTCTGATATGACCTTCTGGGGTAACAGAAATCTCCACACCATCCTCTAGATGACAGCCCTTCAAGTACTTGAAGATGGTTATCATATCACCTCTCAGTCATCTCCTCTCAAAGTTAAACATTCCCAACTCCTTCAACCTTTCCTCACAGGACTTGGTCTCCAGACCCCTCACCATCTTCATTGCCCTCCTCTGTACATGGTCCAGCTTGTCTACATTCTTCTTAAATTGTGGTGCCCCAAACTGAACACAATACTCTAGGTGAGGTCTAACAGAGCAGAGTAAAGTAATACCATCACTTTGCATGATCTGGAAACTATAGTTCTGTTGATACAGCCCAAAATGGCATTTGCCTTTTTAGCAGCCACATCACACTGCTGACTCATATTCAGTGGATGGTCCACTAAGACCCCTAGATTCTCTTCGGACATACTTCTGCCAAGACAGGTTTCCTCCATCCTATAATTACTGGTAGAATCACTGGTAGAATTCCAAGTAGCATTGTCTCTGGTTACATAGCAAATTTTGTATTCAATTTTTTTTTATTTCAGTTTTTTATTTCTATTTGCTAGTTTTTTAAAAATTTGCTAGTTTTTTTGCAAGACCAGCACATACGGTAAAAGGTACCATCTACCTCTTTACACTTCTAACACAATCCATTATAATTTTTATTCATCTTGGGGTAATGTACCAGTGATAAAACATTTTATTCCAATTTTCTCTGCTTGACTAACTGTAAATTTCATTTATATAGGCCATATTCGACTTTATAACAAATGACATATCCCACCTTTCTTCTGACTAGAGATGCAAACTGGCTTACCTCATTCATCTCAACCATTTTATCCTCAACACAACCCCTGTAAGGTTGGTTTGGCTGAGAGTGTGAAGACTGGCCAAGGCCAACAACAAATCTTCCATGCCAGAGTAGGGTTTAAAACCTTGGTCTCACAGATACAAGTGCAACCCTCTGTCTCTCTGTAACACTGCAATGAATATTTTTCTAGTAATACATTGCTACAGCAGACATTCATTTTTTTTTTTGAATTTTTGGGGGTATTTTTTTGGTATTTGTGTGTGTGTGTGTGTGTGTGTGTGTCTGCATCTGTCAGACACATTGACCTCTGGTGACCTGGAGGATATTCAGAGAGGTGGCTGAATAATGCCTGTCTCTGTCCTCCCGACTTGGTATTCCAAGGAAGTCACCCATCCAAGTACTAACCACAGTCGACCCTGCTTAGCTTCCAAGATCTGATAAGATCGGGCTTGCCTGGGCTATCCAGGTCAGGGCAGCAGACATTCATTTTTTAAAAGTTTCAACAGAAGAAGCCATGATTTTGAGGGGGTAAATCCAAACAACAAGGGGAAAAGACTAGTGTCACAAGAGTCCCAAATATACAAATTCCACTAGTAGAAAACACCATCAAAGATCGCCAAAACAATATATTAAACAATTGTAAAGTTGGTGGTGTCACAACAACTACATTAATGCATACTGTAACTCAGGGGTCATTTCGTAGAAAAAGAGCTGCAGGAGCTCATTAGCATACCTAATAGGCTATTAGCATAATAGCCCATTAGCATATGCCATGCCCCCTGACATCACTGGAAGTGATGTCAGAAGGGGAAGCAAAAAGGGGGGAGGCATCTTCAAAAGCCTCCCCTTCCCTTCCCCAGACAGTCTGGGGAGGGAGCAAAGAGAGAAGGGGTTTAAAGTGTAAGGCCCTTCTCTCTTTGCTTCCCCCCCCCCACCGCCTTGGCAGGCCGGCTGGGGAAGGGGAGGGGAGGCTTTTGAAGATGTCTCCCCCCTTTTTTACTTCCCCAGCCAGCCTGCCAAGGCGGGGGGGGGGAAGCGAAGAGAGAAGGGGTTTAAACTCTCTGGAGTCGCACCACAGCGGTGGCACAATCTTCCCATTATATTCTATGGGGCCATAGAATATAATGGGAAGATCGCGTCACCCCTGTGGTGCGACTCTAGAGAGGAGCTGGGGGCGGGGCTTCTGCCTGCTGTAACTATAATAAGGCATAAGATACAATATTTCCTCCTTTGAAGATAAGACATAAAGTCCATGTAGTCAGTGTAACTTGATAGGAGGAGCCCACGTAGTCATAACATTTTCCAAACAGCCTTTGCATGACAGTGCATATCTTCCAGTCCACATAGCACAACAACACTTTGGCTGCAATCATATGCGCCTTTAGATCCAACATAGCTGCAAATGCCTGATGGATCTAAAGGGCACAATTAGACAGGAACATCTGGGAAAGGTCCCACAGTCATCGGCAACCCAACTCGGTGCTGTTCCCCCCCCCCTCGCTGAGCAGTATGTTCATAACTGCATACTCCATGGGGAACCCTCAGTGCAGAGGTATGATTCCTCATTTGCATGGGAAACAAAAGGGAAAAAAAAAGACTCACCCACAGTGGTGTCTAATCACATAGTGACTGGGCTGAGCCTGCAGCACAAAGGGATGTGTGATCTCGCAACTGTGAGTCAAATTCCTTTGAAGGAAATAGGGGTGCTTCCCCTCTGCACCAACTGGCACGTGTGACTGCAACCTTTGACTGTAATCTCCCAGGAAACATCATACAATAAAAGTTTAGAAAATAGTAGAGCAAACCAGGAAGACACTGTGTAGACAATTGATCCACAATTGAAGGATGAAATCACATGGATCTTCCAAAGCAATCTGCTCCACTTTGGAAAAACTTCCAAATGGAAACAATCAAAGGCTTACATCTTCAAGGTGGCACTAGAGATTCTATGTATGAAGGAAACTAAAGGTGAAACTTCTAGACTCCTTTTTGTTTTTGTATGGCTAACAGAGTTAACAGGAAATAATGAAATTGAGTAGAAATCAGAAACCTCTCAGAAAATGGGCAAGAAAGAAATGAAAGGTGTCAAGTATTGACTCAACGCCTAGTAGGAAGTGAAATCAGCTTTATTTAACAACAGGAACCTCAGAAGAACACACAACACAAACAGTGGAGCATAGCTCCCTTTTAAACTATCCCGGGCTGCTGTAGCCACGCCCTAAGATAGTTAAGGACCAATAGTATTCTTACAATAAGGTCCAATCAGATCTGCTCCCTCCAGTACAGTTCTCTTGCTTTTGATTGGTTACATTTCATCATTAGCCAAGAGGATTGTTCCAGCTTAGAATCCTGGCTAAGGTTTCAAGCTTAACATTGCAATTAATACAGTGAGTACATAACAAAAGGGACAACAGCAAGTACAAGTACTGTTGATGAAGGGGATTTCTTCTGATTAACTATACCTCGTTGCCTGTGGGAATGGGAATTATCCAATGTTTCTGAGGAATACAGCATCACATTAAAAACCTGGTGAAAAAGACAAAGAAGGAGATTGGATGTATACCCTGCCCTTCACTACCCGAAGGAGTCTCTGAGCAGCTTGCAATCTCTTTCC